>NC_091138.1:2436363-2740909 GCF_041381155.1 Argopecten irradians | reverse complement strand
GTGTAAGTAAAATGGGAAAAGATTACATAGTGTAAGTTAAATGGGAAAGATTACATAGTGTAAGTTAAATGGGAAAGATTACACAGTGTAAGTTAAATGGGAAAGATTACATAGTGTAAGTTAAATGGGAAAGATTACATAGTGTAAGTTAAATGGGAAAGATTACATAGTGTAAGTTAAATGGGAAAGATTACATAGTGTAAGTTAAATGGGAAAGATTACATAGTGTAAGTTAAATGGGAAAGATTACATAGTGTAAGTTAAATGGGAAAGATTACATAGTGTAAGTTAAATGGGAAAGATTACATAGTGTAAGTTAAATGGGAAAGATTACATAGTGTAAGTTAAATGGGAAAGATTACATAGTGTAAGTTAAATGGGAAAGATAACATAGTGTAAGTTAAATGGGAAAGATTACATAGTGTAAGTTAAATGGGAAAGATTACATAGTGTAAGTTAAATGGGAAAGATTACATAGTGTAAGTTAAATGGGAAAGATTACATAGTGTAAGTTAAATGGGAAAGATTACATAGTGTAAGTTAAATGGGAAAGATTACATAGTGTAAGTTAAATGGGAAAGATTACATAGTGTAAGTTAAATGGGAAAGATTACACATTGTAACTCAAAAGGGAAAAGATTACATAGTGTAAGTTAAATGGGAAAGATTACATAGTGTAAGTTAAATGGGAAAGATTACATAGTGTAAGTTAAATGGGAAAGATTACATAATGTAAGTTAAATGGGAAAGATTACATAGTGTAAGTTAAATGGGAAAGAGGACACATTGTAACTCAAAAGGGAAAAGATAACATAGTGTAAGTTAAATGGGAAAGATTACATAGTGTAAGTTAAATGGGAAAGATTACATAGTGTAAGTTAAATGGGAAAGATTACATAGTGTAAGTTAAATGGGAAAGATTACATAGTGTAAGTTAAATGGGAAAGATTACATAGTGTAAGTTAAATGGGAAAGATTACATAGTGTAAGTTAAATGGGAAAGATTACATAGTGTAAGTTAAATGGGAAAGATTACATAGTGTAAGTTAAATGGGAAAGATTACATAGTGTAAGTTAAATGGGAAAGATTACATAGTGTAAGTTAAATGGGAAAGATTACATAGTGTAAGTTAAATGGGAAAGATTACATAGTGTAAGTTAAATGGGAAAGATTACATAGTGTAAGTTAAATGGGAAAGATTACATAGTGTAAGTTAAATGGGAAAGATTACATAGTGTAAGTTAAATGGGAAAGATTACATAGTGTAAGTTAAATGGGAAAGATTACATAGTGTAAGTTAAATGGGAAAGATTACATAGTGTAAGTTAAATGGGAAAGATTACATAGTGTAAGTTAAATGGGAAAGATTACATAGTGTAAGTTAAATGGGAAAGATTACATAGTGTAAGTTAAATGGGAAAGATTACATAGTGTAAGTTAAATGGGAAAGATTACATAGTGTAAGTTAAATGGGAAAGATTACATAGTGTTAGTAAAATAGGAAAGATTACACAATGTAAGTTAAATGGGAAAGATTACATAGTGTAAGTTAAATGGGAAAGATTACAATAGGAAAGATTACATAGTGTAAGTTAAATGGGAAAGATTACATAGTGTAAGTTAAATGGGAAAGATTACATAGTGTAAGTTAAATGGGAAAGATTACATAGTGTAAGTTAAATGGAAAAGATTACATAGTGTAAGTTAAATGGGAAAGATTACATAGTGTAAGTTAAATGGGAAAGATTACATAGTGTAAGTTAAATGGGAAAGATTACATAGTGTAAGTTAAATGGGAAAGATTACATAGTGTAAGTTAAATGGGAAAGATTACATAGTGTAAGTTAAATGGGAAAGATTACAATAGGAAAGATTACACAATGTAAGTTAAATGGGAAAGATTACATAGTGTAAGTTAAATGGGAAAGATTACATAGTGTAAGTTAAATGGGAAAGATTACATAGTGTAAGTTAAATGGGAAAGATAACATAGTGTAAGTTAAATGGGAAAGATTACATAGTGTAAGTTAAATGGGAAAGATTACATAGTGTAAGTTAAATGGGAAAGATTACATAGTGTAAGTTAAATGGGAAAGATTACATATTGTAAGTTAAATGGGAAAGATTACATAGTGTAAGTTAAATGGGAAAGATTACACATTGTAGTGTAAGTTAAATGGGAAAGATTACATAGTGTAAGTTAAATGGGAAAGATTACATAGTGTAAGTTAAATGGGAAAGATTACATAGTGTAAGTTAAATGGGAAAGATTACATAGTGTAAGTTAAATGGGAAAGATTACATAGTGTAAGTTAAATGGGAAAGATTACATAGTGTAAGTTAAATGGGAAAGATTACATAGTGTAAGTTAAATGGGAAAGATTACATAGTGTAAGTTAAATGGGAAAGATTACATAGTGTAAGTTAAATGGGAAAGATTACATAGTGTAAGTTAAATGGGAAAGATTACATAGTGTAAGTTAAATGGGAAAGATTACATAGTGTAAGTTAAATGGGAAAGATTACATAGTGTAAGTTAAATGGGAAAGATTACATAGTGTAAGTTAAATGGGAAAGATTACATAGTGTAAGTTAAATGGGAAAGATTACATAGTGTAAGTTAAATGGGAAAGATTACATAGTGTAAGTTAAATGGGAAAGATTACATAGTGTAAGTTAAATGGGAAAGATTACATAGTGTAAGTTAAATGGGAAAGATTACATAGTGTAAGTTAAAATGGGAAAGATTACATAGTGTAAGTTAAATGGGAAAGATTACATAGTGTAAGTTAAATGGGAAAGATTACATAGTGTAAGTTAAATGGAAAATATTACATAATGTAAGTTAAATGGGAAAGATTACATAGTGTAAGTTAAATGGGAAAGATTACACAATGTAAGTTAAATGGGAAAGATTACATAGTGTAAGTTAAATGGAAGATTACATAGTGTAAGTTAAATGGAAAGATTACATAGTGTAAGTTAAATGGGAAAGATTACATAGTGTAAGTTAAATGGGAAAGATTACATAGTGTAAGTTAAATGGAAAGATTACATATGTAAGTTAAATGGGAAAGATTACATAGTGTAAGTTAAATGGGAAAGATTACATAGTGTAAGTTAAATGGAAAAGATAACATAGTGTAAGTTAAATGGAAAAGATAACATAGTGTAAGTTAAATGGGAAAGATTACATAGTGTAAGTTAAATGGGAAAGATTACATAGTGTAAGTTAAATGGGAAAGATTACATAGTGTAAGTTAAATGGGAAAGATTACACAGTGTAAGTTAAATGTGAAAGATTACATAGTGTAAGTTAAATGGGAAAGATTACATAGTGTAAGTTAAATGGGAAAGATTACATAGTGTAAGTTAAATGGGAAAGATTACATAGTGTAAGTTAAATGGGAAAGATTACATAGTGTAAGTTAAATGGGAAAGATTACATAGTGTAAGTTAAATGGGAAAGATTACATAGTGTAAGTTAAATGGGAAAGATTACATTGTGTAAGTTAAATGGGAAAGATTACATAGTGTAAGTTAAATGGGAAAGATTACATAGTGTAAGTTAAATGGGAAAGATTACATAGTGTAAGTTAAATGGGAAAGATTACAATAGGAAAGATTACACAATGTAAGTTAAATGGGAAAGATTACATAGTGTAAGTTAAATGGGAAAGATTACATAGTGTAAGTTAAATGGGAAAGATTACATAGTGTAAGTTAAATGGGAAAGATTACATAGTGTAAGTTAAATGGGAAAGATTACATAGTGTAAGTTAAATGGGAAAGATTACACAGTGTAAGTTAAATGGGAAAGATTACATAGTGTAAGTTAAATGGGAAAGATTACATAGTGTAAGTTAAATGGGAAAGATTACATAGTGTAAGTTAAATGGGAAAGATTACATAGTGTAAGTTAAATGGGAAAGATTACATAGTGTAAGTTAAATGGGAAAAGATTACATAGTGTAAGTTAAATGGGAAAAGATTACATAGTGTAAGTTAAATGGGAAAGATTACATAGTGTAAGTTAAATGGGAAAGATTACATAGTGTAAGTTAAATGGGAAAGATTGCATAGTGTAAGTTATATGGGAAAGATTGCATAGTGTAAGTTAAATGGGAAAGATTACACAAGGTAAGTTGAATGGGAAAGATTACATAGTGTAAAATAAATGGGAAAGAGGACACATTGTAACTTAAAAGGGAAAGATTACATAGTGTAAGTTAAATGGGGAAAGATTACACAGTGTAAGTTAAATGGGAAAGATAACATAGTGTAAGTTAAATGGGAAAGATTACATAGTGTAAGTTAAATGGGAAAGATTACATAGTGTAAGTTAAATGGGAAAGATTACATAGTGTAAGTTAAATGGGAAAGATTACATAGTGTAAGTTAAATGGGAAAGATTACATAGTGTAAGTTAAATGGGAAAGATTACATAGTGTAAGTTAAATGGGAAAGATTACATAGTGTAAGTTAAATGGGAAAGATTACATAGTGTAAGTTAAATGGGAAAGATTACATAGTGTAAGTTAAATGGGAAAGATTACATAGTGTAAGTTAAATGGGAAAGATTACATAGTGTAAGTTAAATGGGAAAAGATTACATAGTGTAAGTTAAATGGGAAAGATTACATAGTGTAAGTTAAATGGGAAAGATTACATAGTGTAAGTTAAATGGGAAAGATTACATAGTGTAAGTTAAATGGGAAAGATTACATAGTGTAAGTTAAATGGGAAAGATTACATAGTGTAAGTTAAATGGGAAAGATTACATAGTGTAAGTTAAATGGGAAAGATTACATAGTGTAAGTTAAATGGGAAAGATTACATAGTGTAAGTTAAATGGGAAAGATTACATAGTGTAAGTTAAATGGGAAAGATTACATAGTGTAAGTTAAATGGGAAAGATTACATAGTGTAAGTTAAATGGGAAAGATTACATAGTGTAAGTTAAATGGGAAAGATTACATAGTGTAAGTTAAATGGGAAAGATTACATAGTGTAAGTTAAATGGGAAAGATTACATAGTGTAAGTTAAATGGGAAAGATTACATAGTGTAAGTTAAATGGGAAAGATTACATAGTGTAAGTTAAATGGGAAAGATTACATAGTGTAAGTTAAATGGGAAAGATTACATAGTGTAAGTTAAATGGGAAAGATTACATAGTGTAAGTTAAATGGGAAAGATTACATAGTGTAAGTTAAATGGGAAAGATTACATAGTGTAAGTTAAATGGGAAAGATTACATAGTGTAAGTTAAATGGGAAAGATTACATAGTGTAAGTTAAATGGGAAAGATTACATAGTGTAAGTTAAATGGGAAAGATTACATAGTGTAAGTTAAATGGGAAAGATTACATAGTGTAAGTTAAATGGGAAAGATTACATAGTGTAAGTTAAATGGGAAAGATTACATAGTGTAAGTTAAATGGGAAAGATTACATAGTGTAAGTTAAATGGGAAAGATTACATAGTGTAAGTTAAATGGGAAAGATTACATAGTGTGTAAGTAAAATGGGAAAGATAACATAATGTAAGTTAAGATTACACAATGTAAGTTAAATGGGAAATATTACATAGTGTAAGTAAAATTGGAAGGATTACAAAGTGTAAGTAAATGGGAAAGATTACATAGTGTTAGTTAAATGGGAAAGATTACACAGTGTAAGTTAAATGGGAAAGATTACATAGTGTTAGTTAAATGGGAAAGATTACATAATGTAAGTTTAAAGGGAAAGGTAACATAGTGTAAGTTAAATGGGAAAGATAACATAGTGTAAGTTAAATGGGAAAGATTACATGTGTAAGTTAAATTTAAATGGGAAAGATTACATAGTGTAAGTTAAATGGGAAAGATTACATAGTGTAAGTTAAATGGGAAAGATAACATAGTGTAAGTTAAATGGGAAAGATTACATAGTGTAAGTTAAATGGGAAAGATAACATAGTGTAAGTTAAATGGGAAAGATTACATAGTGTAAGTTAAATGGAAAAGATTACATAGTGTAAGTTAAATGGGAAAGATTACATAGTGTAAGTTAAATGGGAAAGATTACATAGTGTAAGTTAAAATGGGAAAGATTACATAGTGTAAGTTAAATGGGAAAGATTACATAGTGTAAGTTAAATGGGAAAGATTACATAGTGTAAGTTAAATGGGAAAGATTACATAGTGTAAGTTAAATGGGAAAGATTACATAGTGTAAGTTAAATGGGAAAGATTACATAGTGTAAGTTAAAGTTAAATGGGAAAGATTACATAGTGTAAGTTAAATGGGAAAGATTACATAGTGTAAGTTAAATGGGAAAGATTACATAGTGTAAGTTAAATGGGAAAGATTACATAGTGTAAGTTAAATGGGAAAGATTACATAGTGTAAGTTAAATGGGAAAGATTACATAGTGTAAGTTAAATGGGAAAGATTACATAGTGTAAGTTAAATGGGAAAGATTACACAGTGTAAGTTAAATGGGAAAGATTACATAGTGTAAGTTAAATGGGAAAGATTACATAGTGTAAGTTAAATGGGAAAGATTACATAGTGTAAGTTAAATGGGAAAGATTACATAGTGTAAGTTAAATGGGAAAGATTACATATGTAAAGTTAAATGGGAAAGATTACATAGTGTAAGTTAAATGGGAAAGATTACATAGTGTAAGTTAAATGGGAAAGATTACATAGTGTAAGTTAAATGGGAAAGATTACATAGTGTAAGTTAAATGGGAAAGATTACATAGTGTAAGTTAAATGGGAAAGATTACATAGTGTAAGTTAAATGGGAAAGATTACATAGTGTAAGTTAAATGGGAAAGATTACATAGTGTAAGTTAAATGGGAAAGATTACATAGTGTAAGTTAAATGGGAAAGATTACATAGTGTAAGTTAAATGGGAAAGATTACATAGTGTAAGTTAAATGGGAAAGATTACATAGTGTAAGTTAAATGGGAAAGATTACATAGTGTAAGTTAAATGGGAAAGATTACATAGTGTAAGTTAAATGGGAAAGATTACATAGTGTAAGTTAAATGGGAAAGATTACATAGTGTAAGTTAAATGGGAAAGATTACATAGTGTAAGTTAAATGGGAAAGATTACATAGTGTAAGTTAAATGGGAAAGATTACATAGTGTAAGTTAAATGGGAAAGATTACATAGTGTAAGTTAAATGGGAAAGATTACATAGTGTAAGTTAAATGGGAAAGATTACATAGTGTAAGTTAAATGGGAAAGATTACATAGTGTAAGTTAAATGGGAAAGATTACATAGTGTAAGTTAAATGGGAAAGATTACATAGTGTAAGTTAAATGGGAAAGATTACATAGTGTAAGTTAAATGGGAAAGATTACATAGTGTAAGTTAAATGGGAAAGATTACATAGTGTAAGTTAAATGGGAAAGATTACATAGTGTAAGTTAAATGGGAAAGATTACATAATGTAAGTTAAATGGGAAAGATTACATAGTGTAAGTTAAATGGGAAAGATTACATAGTGTAAGTTAAATGGGAAAGATTACATAGTGTAAGTTAAATGGGAAAGATTACATAGTGTAAGTTAAATGGGAAAGATTACATAGTGTAAGTTAAATGGGAAAGATTACATAGTGTAAGTTAAATGGGAAAGATTAACATAATGGTAAGTTAAGATTACACAATGTAAGTTAAATGGGAAAGATTAACATAGTGTAAGTTAAATGGGAAAGATTACATAGTGTAAGTTAAATGGGAAAGATTACATAGTGTAAGTTAAATGGGAAAGATAACATAGTGTAAGTTAAATGGGAAAAGATTACATAGTGTAAGTTAAATGAGGAAAGATTACACAAGGTAAGTTAAATGGGAAAGATTACATAGTGTAAAATAAATGGGAAAGATTACACAGTGTAAGTTAAATGGGAAAAGATTACATAGTGTAAGTTAAATGGGAAAGATTACATAGTGTAAGTTAAATGGGAAAGATTACACAGTGTAAGTTAAATGGGAAAGATTACATAGTGTAAGTTAAATGGGAAAGATTACATAGTGTAAGTTAAATGGGAAAGATTACATAGTGTAAGTTAAATGGGAAAGATTACATAGTGTAAGTTAAATGGGAAAGATTACACAGTGTAAGTTAAATGGGAAAGATTACATAGTGTAAGTTAAATGGGAAAGATTACATAGTGTAAGTTAAATGGGAAAGATTACATAGTGTGTAAGTTAAATGGGAAAGATTACATAGTGTAAGTTAAATGGAAAAGATTACATAGTGTAAGTTAAATGGGAAAGATTACATAGTGTAAGTTAAATGGGAAAGATTACATAGTGTAAGTTAAATGGGAAAGATTACACAGTGTAAGTTAAATGGGAAAGATTACATAGTGTAAGTTAAATGGGAAAGATTACATAGTGTAAGTTAAATGGGAAAGATTACATAGTGTAAGTTAAATGGGAAAGATTACATAGTGTAAGTTAAATGGGAAAGATTACATAGTGTAAGTTAAATGGGAAAGATTACATAGTGTAAGTTAAATGGGAAAGATTACATAGTGTAAGTTAAATGGGAAAGATTACATAGTGTAAGTTAAATGGGAAAGATTACATAGTGTAAGTTAAATGGGAAAGATTACATAGTGTAAGTTAAATGGGAAAGATTACATAGTGTAAGTTAAATGGGAAAGATTACACATAGTGTAAGTTAAATGGGAAAGATTACATAGTGTAAGTTAAATGGGAAAGATTACATAGTGTAAGTTAAATGGGAAAGATTACATAGTGTAAGTTAAATGGGAAAGATTACATAGTGTAAGTTAAATGGGAAAGATTACATAGTGTAAGTTAAATGGGAAAGATTACATAGTGTAAGTTAAATGGGAAAGATTACATAGTGTAAGTTAAATGGGAAAGATTACATAGTGTAAGTTAAATGGGAAAGATTACATAGTGTAAGTTAAATGGGAAAGATTACATAGTGTAAGTTAAATGGGAAAGATTACATAGTGTAAGTTAAATGGGAAAGATTACATAGTGTAAGTTAAATGGGAAAGATTACATAGTGTAAGTTAAATGGGAAAGATTACATAGTGTAAGTTAAATGGGAAAGATTACATAGTGTAAGTTAAATGGGAAAGATTACATAGTGTAAGTTAAATGGGAAAGATTACATAGTGTAAGTTAAATGGGAAAGATTACATAGTGTAAGTTAAATGGGAAAGATTACATAGTGTAAGTTAAATGGGAAAGATTACATAGTGTAAGTTAAATGGGAAAGATTACATAGTGTAAGTTAAATGGGAAAGATTACATAGTGTAAGTTAAATGGGAAAGATTACATAGTGTAAGTTAAATGGGAAAGATTACACAGTGTAAGTTAAATGGGAAAGATTACATAGTGTAAGTTAAATGGGAAAGATTACATAGTGTAAGTTAAATGGGAAAGATTACATAGTGTAAGTTAAATGGGAAAGATTACATAGTGTAAGTTAAATGGGAAAGATTACATAGTGTAAGTTAAATGGGAAAGATTACATAGTGTAAGTTAAATGGGAAAGATTACATAGTGTAAGTTAAATGGGAAAGATTACATAGTGTAAGTTAAATGGGAAAGATTACATAGTGTAAGTTAAATGGGAAAGATTACATAGTGTAAGTTAAATGGGAAAGATTACATAGTGTAAGTTAAATGGGAAAGATTACATAGTGTAAGTTAAATGGGAAAGATTACATAGTGTAAGTTAAATGGGAAAGATTACATGTGTAAGTTAAATGGGAAAGATTACATAGTGTAAGTTAAATGGGAAAGATTACATAGTGTAAGTTAAATGGGAAAGATTACATAGTGTAAGTTAAATGGGAAAGATTACATAGTGTAAGTAAAATGGGAAAGATAACATAGTGTAAGTTAAATGGGAAAGATTACACAGTGTAAGTTAAATGGGAAAGATTACATAGTGTAAGTTAAATGGGAAAGATTACATAGTGTAAGTTAAATGGGAAAGATTACATAGTGTAAGTTAAATGGGAAAGATTACATAGTGTAAGTTAAATGGGAAAGATTACATAGTGTAAGTTAAATGGGAAAGATTACATAGTGTAAGTTAAATGGGAAAGATTACATAGTGTAAGTTAAATGGGAAAGATTACATAGTGTAAGTTAAATGGGAAAGATTACATAGTGTAAGTTAAATGGGAAAGATTACATAGTGTAAGTTAAATGGGAAAGATTACATAGTGTAAAGTTAAATGGGAAAGATTACATAGTGTAAGTTAAATGGGAAAGATTACATAGTGTAAGTTAAATGGGAAAGATTACATAGTGTAAGTTAAATGGGAAAGATTACATAGTGTAAGTTAAATGGGAAAGATTACATAGTGTAAGTTAAATGGGAAAGATTACATAGTGTAAGTTAAATGGGAAAGATTACATAGTGTAAGTTAAATGGGAAAGATTACATAGTGTAAGTTAAATGGGAAAGATTACATAGTGTAAGTTAAATGGGAAAGATTACATAGTGTTAGTTAAATGGGAAAGATTACATAGTGTAAGTTAAATGGGAAAGATTACATAGTGTAAGTTAAATGGGAAAGATTACATAGTGTAAGTTAAATGGGAAAGATTACATAGTGTAAGTTAAATGGGAAAGATTACATAGTGTAAGTTAAATGGAAAAGATTACACAATGTAAGTTAAATGGGAAAGATTACATAGTGTAAGTTAAAGTTAAATGGGAAAGATTACATAGTGTAAGTTAAATGGGAAAGATTACATAGTGTAAGTTAAATGGGAAAGATTACATAATGTAAGTTAAATGGGAAAGATTACATAGTGTAAGTTAAATGGGAAAGATTACATAATGTAAGTTAAATGGGAAAGATTACATAGTGTAAGTTAAATGGGAAAGATTACATAGTGTAAGTTAAATGGGAAAGATTACATAGTGTAAGTTAAATGGGAAAGATTACATAGTGTAAGTTAAATGGGAAAGATTACATAGTGTAAGTTAAATGGGAAAGATTACATAGTGTAAGTTAAATGGGAAAGATTACATAGTGTAAGTTAAATGGGAAAGATTACATAGTGTAAGTTAAATGGGAAAGATTACATAGTGTAAGTTAAATGGGAAAGATTACATAGTGTAAGTTAAATGGGAAAGATTACATAGTGTAAGTTAAATGGGAAAGATTACATAGTGTAAGTTAAATGGGAAAGATTACATAGTGTAAGTTAAATGGGAAAGATAACATAGTGTAAGTTAAATGGGAAAGATTTACATAGTGTAAGTTAAATGGGAAAGATTACATAGTGTAAGTTAAATGGGAAAGATTACATAGTGTAAGTTAAATGGGAAAGATTACATAGTGTAAGTTAAATGGGAAAGATTACATAGTGTAAGTTAAATGGGAAAGATTACATAGTGTAAGTTAAATGGGAAAGATTACATAGTGTAAGTTAAATGGGAAAGATTACATAGTGTAAGTTAAATGGGAAAGATTACATAGTGTAAGTTAAATGGGAAAGATTACATAGTGTAAGTTAAATGGGAAAGATTACATAGTGTAAGTTAAATGGGAAAGATTACATAGTGTAAGTTAAATGGGAAAGATTACATAGTGTAAGTTAAATGGGAAAGATTACATAGTGTAAGTTAAATGGGAAAGATTACATAGTGTAAGTTAAATGGGAAAGATTACATAGTAGTGTAAGTTAAATGGGAAAGATTACATAGTGTAAGTTAAATGGGAAAGATTACATAGTGTAAGTTAAATGGGAAAGATTACATAGTGTAAGTTAAATGGGAAAGATTACATAGTGTAAGTTAAATGGGAAAGATTACATAGTGTAAGTTAAATGGGAAAGATTACATAGTGTAAGTTAAATGGGAAAGATTACATAGTGTAAGTTAAATGGGAAAGATTACATAGTGTAAGTTAAATGGGAAAGATTACATAGTGTAAGTTAAATGGGAAAGATTACATAGTGTAAGTTAAATGGGAAAGATTACATAGTGTAAGTTAAATGGGAAAGATTACATAGTGTAAGTTAAATGGGAAAGATTACATAGTGTAAGTTAAATGGGAAAGATTACATAGTGTAAGTTAAATGGGAAAGATTACATAGTGTAAGTTAAATGGGAAAGATTACATAGTGTAAGTTAAATGGGAAAGATTACACAGTGTAAGTTAAATGGGAAAGATTAATAGTGTAAGTTAAATGGGAAAGATTACATAGTGTAAGTTAAATGGGAAAGATTACATAATGTAAGTTAAAATGGGAAAGATTACATAGTGTAAAATGGGAAAGATTACATAGTGTAAGTTAAATGGGCAAAAATTACATATTTTAAGTAGATAATGGGGAAAGATTACATTTTGAAATGTAAGTTAAATGGGAAAGATTTACATAATGTTTTTTAAGTTAAATGGGAGCTAGATGTAAATCTTTACTAGGTTCATGTGTAAGAAATATTGAAATTAATGTGTGAAATAATACACTTTTGTCACTCTAATTTTACATTTAATAGTAATTTGAGCACTTTTAATTTTTACTCTAAATTACTGAAAAATAACAAATATTCAAATTGGGAAAAAAAGTAAGCACAGGGACCCCCCATTTTTCTTCCTGATTTAGAAAGAACAACCCTATCCCTATTAATATGCAAAATATTTACAAAAGTTTAATACCAGAACTGTTTCTATAAAGGGTTAAATTCGGCAAAAATGGCTGAAAACAGTGCCTTTTGTAGCTCAAAATTAAGGGGTAGGGGTAGCATATGTTGTTATTCTGAGGGAAAATAGTAGTCTAATTAATCAAAAACTGGTATATGTTTAAAGAGGACTACTGGTAAATAAATTCTACAAACATCTATCAAACACCTCATTAGGAAATTATGGCTTTAATCTCTTGTGTATATGGTCAAAACGGCAAAATTCCAATTAAATCCAATAATTTGTCAAATAGGTATCTTTGTGTGACAATAGCTCAAAAACAGGCACATGGACATATGATTTTTCTTCCATTTTCTTTTATGGTATGAACTCCTATTTCCAAAAATCTATAATAAAAAAGAGTTTGATACAAGAAAGTTTTGACTTTTCAGAGGAGTACATCCTTAAGCAATTAATACAATGCGACATGCTACATTTAAACTGTTTTAGGGAATATCAGCAATACTTTAATGTCAGATTGCAAAATAAATGGATTTACTTTGAAAAATCCTCTGCAAAGCAGATTAATTTGAAGCCAATTAATTTTTTGGTTCTTTCAATATGTACCAGGCGCTCCCAGCGATCAACTTCTGTGATTTTCTCAGAACAGCTAAATCACAAACAAGGATACTTTACATTGTCATGCTCGTCTTGGTGGTGACACTTCTGTCCTTTTTTTATGTTTAATAGGCATGTCCGGAATGAACATTGTCATCAATGAAATCAATTAAGCAAAAATACCAAATTAGGAAAAGTTTCTCGTAGGAAGACAACAAACGCCATTTGATCTACACTGGTCACCTCTTACAGATCTTAAAACACGCATGCCTACAGGCATTATACATAAAGTGCCTGGTATAAAGCAACTCTAAAAGATGACAAGAACAATGGTCACCCGAGACCCCAGGTGGTCAGACAATAGGGTAAATCAAATAAACTGGGATCGTACAGGATCATTGCAGATGACGGAATATGATAATACACGTAATATAACAGGCGTTCCTAAACTTACGTGGTCCTTATATCAATGAATGGATACATGGATACGAAAAACAGTAGTGGATTTAATTTAGACTATTACATGCGATACTGTAAAAGACAATAGTTCGCGTCTTTATCCACATATTCACGGATATATAAATTCCCGAACAAAGGCTCGTACTGACAATCGTGTATTCACATAATACGTGTATATTCACAAATCATTTAAATTCGCGGCCGAATTCTCTATAGTGAAATGATATGCAGACAGCTTACTACAAAAGTGAATATATTTCGGAAATAAAGCAATATATATCACTTGTGTCTTTGGATAATTTTTGACGGTAATAAGGTACACTGTACTGGCATTTGACAAGAGAACCCTGCATCAGAATCTGAAGTAAATGCGGTATATTTGCACTTAACCGGTCTGCTTTATACAATTATTCGCGTTCAAACATTATGAAATTACACAAAAGTGTGTATCTGGCTGAAATATAGGGGTTTACAGTATAATAATAAGTAAGTAGTGCTCATTATAAAATCTTCAAATGCAGATTACTCGGGTGCCTTGTTAGAAATCAACCCTCAAGATCATGAAGCATCATAGTTTTAAGGCATATTATAATTTGACAATAAAAGATGGCGTTATATTTTCTATTGAATGATCAAAAACATAGTATATGATAGTTTTCTTATTCTGGATTCGGGTGTCGTCTTTAAAACACCTATCGTATTAAAATTTCATGTTCTGTTTACATGATAACCATAGGATGATGTTTCCCCTAAAAATTACAATCCGGATGTTTGTGTTGAATTACCATTGATAATGTCTATCGTCAACTTGAAATATACATTAATGACAGAAATTACGTCAGAAAACCAGCGATGAAATACAACATGTCTTTCTGTAAATTGGACATCGATGAGGACGCACATACCAATGTATAACCGTAATTTTGTACAGTGAAGTGGTTGCAACCAAATTGGTGACCTCCGCAAGAGTAAAAAATAGTTATACAACGGAGTAATAACAATGTATTTTCTTTATTTCACTGACATTACATTATTCGAGTTTCTATATCATACTTTATCTATTTATTGACAGTGTTTGTATTGTACATGTTTCATTGGTCGAATGTCTGTAACATACTTTATCTATTTATTGACAGTGTTTGTATTGTACATGTTTCATTGGTCGAATGTCTGTAACATACTTTATCTATTTATTGACAGTGTTTGTACATGTTTCATTGGTCGAATGTCTATAACATACTTTATCTATTTATTGACAGTGTTTGTACATGTTTCATTGGTCGAATGTCTGTAACATACTTTATCTATTTATTGACAGTGTTTGTATTGTACATGTTTCATTGGTCGAATGTCTGTAACATACTTTATCTATTTATTGACAGTGTTTGTACATGTTTCATTGGTCGAATGTCTATAACATACTTTATCTATTTATTGACAGTGTTTGTATTATACATGTTTCATTGGTCGAATGTCTGTAACATACTTTATCTATTTATTGACAGTGTTTGTATTGTACATGTTTCATTGGTCGAATGTCTGTAACATACTTTATCTATTTATTGACAGTGTTTGTATTATACATGTTTCATTGGTCGAATGTCTGTAACATACTTTATCTATTTATTGACAGTGTTTGTATTGTTCATGTTTCATTGGTCGAATGTCTGTGACATACTTTATCTATTTATTGACAGTGTTTGTATTGTACATGTTTCATTGGTCGAATGTCTGTGACATACTTTATCTATTTATTGACAGTGTTTGTATTGTAACATACTTTATCTATTTATTGACAGTGTTTGTATTGTACATGTTTCATTGGTCGAATGTCTGTGACATACTTTATCTATTTATTGACAGTGTTTGTATTGTACATGTTTCATTGGTAGAATGTCTGTAACATACTTTATCTATTTATTGACGGTGTTTGTATTGTTCATGTTTCATTGGTCGAATGTCTGTATCATACTTTATCTATTTATTGACAGTGTTTGTATTGAAACATACTTTATCTATTTTTGACAGTGTTTGTATTTTACATGTTTCCTTGTATGATGTCTATAACATACTTTATCTATTTATTGACGGTGTTTATATTTACACATGTTTCATTGGTCGAATGTTGTACTTAAATACATTTATCTATTTATTGACAGTGTTTGTTTTACATGTTTCATTGGTCGAATGTCTGGGACATACTTTATCTATTTATTGACAGTGTTTGTGCAAATGTTTCATTGGTCGAATGTCTGTAACATACTTTATCTATTTATTGACAGTGTTTGTATTGTACATGTTTCATTGGTCGAATGTCTGTAACATACTTTATCTATTTATTGACAGTGTTTGTATTGTACATGTTTCATTGGTCGAATGTCTGTAACATACTTTATCTATTTATTGACAGTGTTTGTACATGTTTCATTGGTCGAATGTCTGTAACATACTTTATCTATTTATTGACAGTGTTTGTATTATACATGTTTCATTGGTCGAATGTCTGTAACATACTTTATCTATTTATTGACAGTGTTTGTATTGGATGTTTGTATTATAATGTGATCACCTCTAGAGTTGGTGGTAAGTGTTTGTATTATAATATGATCACCTCTAGAGTTGGTGGTAAGTGTTTGTATTATAATGTGATCACCTCTAGAGTTGGTGGTAAGTGTTTGTATTATAATATGATCACCTCTAGAGTTGGTGGTAAGTGTTTGTATTATAATATGATCACCTCTAGAGTTGGTGGTAAGTGTTTGTATTATAACATGATCACCTCTAGAGTTGGTGGTAAGTGTTTGTATTATAATTGATCACCTCTAGAGTTGGTGGTAAGTGTTTGTATTATAATATGATCACCTCTAGAGTTGGTGGTAAGTGTTTGTATTATAATATGATCACCTCTAGAGTTGGTGGTAAGTGTTTGTATTATAATATGATCACCTCTAGAGTTGGTGGTAAGTGTTTGTATTATAATATGATCACCTCTAGAGTTGGTGGTAAGTGTTTGTATTATAAATGATCACCTCTAGAGTTGGTGGTAAGTGTTTGTATTATAATATGATCACCTCATCTAGAGTTGGTGGTAAGTGTTTGTATTATAATATGATCACCTCTAGAGTTGGTGGTAAGTGTTTGTATTATAATATGATCACCTCTAGAGTTGGTGGTAAGTGTTTGTATTATAATATGATCACCTCTAGAGTTGGTGGTAAGTGTTTGTATTATAATATGATCACCTCTAGAGTTGGTGGTAAGTGTTTGTATTATAATATGATCACCTCTAGAGTTGGTGGTAAGTGTTTGTATTATAATATGATCACTTCTAGAGTTGGTGGTAAGTGTTTGTATTATAAATGATACTCTAGAGTTGGTGGTAAGTGTTTGTATTATAATATGATCACCTCTAGAGTTGGTGGTAAGTGTTTGTATTATAATATGATCACCTCTAGAGTTGGTGGTAAGTGTTTGTATTATAATATGATCACCTCTAGAGTTGGTGGTAAGTGTTTGTATTATAATATGATCACCTCTAGAGTTGGTGGTAAGTGTTTGTATTATAATATGATCACCTCTAGAGTTGGTGGTAAGTGTTTGTATTATAATATGATCACCTCTAGAGTTGGTGGTAAGTGTTTGTATTATAATATGATCACCTCTAGAGTTGGTGGTAAGTGTTTGTATTATAACATGATCACCTCTAGAGTTGGTGGTAAGTGTTTGTATTATAATATGATCACCTCTAGAGTTGGTGGTAAGTGTTTGTATTATAATATGATCACCTCTAGAGTTGGTGGTAAGTGTTTGTATTATAATATGATCACCTCTAGAGTTGGTGGTAAGTGTTTGTATTATAATATGATCACCTCTAGAGTTGGTGGTAAGTGTTTGTATTATAATATGATCACCTCTAGAGTTGGTGGTAAGTGTTTGTATTATACATGATCACCTCTAGAGTTGGTGGTAAGTGTTTGTATTATAACATGATCACCTCTAGAGTTGGTGGTAAGTGTTTGTATTATAATATGATCACCTCTAGAGTTGGTGGTAAGTGTTTGTATTATAACATGATCACCTCTAGAGTTGGTGGTAAGTGTTTGTATTATAATATGATCACTTCTAGAGTTGGTGGTAAGTGTTTGTATTATAATATGATCACCTCTAGAGTTGGTGGTAAGTGTTTGTATTATAATGTGATCACCTCTAGAGTTGGTGGTAAGTGTTTGTATTATAACATGATCACCTCTAGAGTTGGTGGTAAGTGTTTGTATTATAATATGATCACCTCTAGAGTTGGTGGTAAGTGTTTGTATTAAAATGTGATCACCTTCTGAGTTGGTGGTAAGTGTTTGTATTATAATGTGATCACCTCTAGAGTTGGTGGTAAGTGTTTGTATTATAATATGATCACCTCTAGAGTTGGTGGTAAGTGTTTGTATTATAATATGATCACCTCTAGAGTTGGTGGTAAGTGTTTGTATTATAATATGATCACCTCTAGAGTTGGTGGTAAGTGTTTGTATTATAATATGATCACCTCTAGAGTTGGTGGTAAGTGTTTGTATTATAATATGATCACCTCTAGAGTTGGTGGTAAGTGTTTGTATTATAATATGATCACCTCTAGAGTTGGTGGTAAGTGTTTGTATTATAATATGATCACCTCTAGAGTTGGTGGTAAGTGTTTGTATTATAATATGATCACCTCTAGAGTTGTTGGTGGTAAGTGTTTGTATTATAATATGATCACCTCTAGAGTTGGTGGTAAGTGTTTGTATTATAATATGATCACCTCTAGAGTTGGTGGTAAGTGTTTGTATTATAATATGATCACCTCTAGAGTTGGTGGTAAGTGTTTGTATTATAATATGATCACCTCTAGAGTTGGTGGTAAGTGTTTGTATTATAATATGATCACCTCTAGAGTTGGTGGTAAGTGTTTGTATTATAATATGATCACTCTAGAGTTGGTGGTAAGTGTTTGTATTATAATATGATCACCTCTAGAGTTGGTGGTAAGTGTTTGTATTATAATATGATCACCTCTAGAGTTGGTGGTAAGTGTTTGTATTATAATATGATCACCTCTAGAGTTGGTGGTAAGTGTTTGTATTATAATGTGATCACCTCTAGAGTTGGTGGTAAGTGTTTGTATTATAATGTGATCACCTCTAGAGTTGGTGGTAAGTGTTTGTATTATAATATGATCACCTCTAGAGTTGGTGGTAAGTGTTTGTATTATAATATGATCACCTCTAGAGTTGGTGGTAAGTGTTTGTATTATAATATGATCACCTCTAGAGTTGGTGGTAAGTGTTTGTATTATAATATGATCACCTCTAGAGTTGGTGGTAAGTGTTTGTATTATAATATGATCACCTCTAGAGTTGGTGGTAAGTGTTTGTATTATAATATGATCACCTCTAGAGTTGGTGGTAAGTGTTTGTATTATAATATGATCACCTCTAGAGTTGGTGGTAAGTGTTTGTATTTATAATATGATCACCTCTAGAGTTGGTGGTAAGTGTTTGTATTATAATATGATCACCTCTAGAGTTGGTGGTAAGTGTTTGTATTATAATATGATCACCTCTAGAGTTGGTGGTAAGTGTTTGTATTATAATATGATCACCTCTAGAGTTGGTGGTAAGTGTTTGTATTATAATATGATCACCTCTAGAGTTGGTGGTAAGTGTTTGTATTATAATATGATCACCTCTAGAGTTGGTGGTAAGTGTTTGTATTATAATGATCACCTCTAGAGTTGGTGGTAAGTGTTTGTATTATAATATGATCACCTCTAGAGTTGGTGGTAGGTAAGTGTTTGTATTATAATATGATCACCTCTAGAGTTGGTGGTAAGTGTTTGTATTATAATATGATCACTCTCTAGAGTTGTTGGTAAGTGTTTGTATTATAACATGATCACCCCTAGAGTTGGTGGTAAGTGTTTGTATTATAATATGATCACCTCTAGAGTTGGTGGTAAGTGTTTGTATTATAATATGATCACCTCTAGAGTTGGTGGTAAGTGTTTGTATTATAATGTGATCACCTCTAGAGTTGGTGGTAAGTGTTTGTATTATAATGTGATCACCTCTAGAGTTGGTGGTAAGTGTTTGTATTATAATATGATCACCTCTAGAGTTGGTGGTAAGTGTTTGTATTATAATATGATCACCTCTAGAGTTGGTGGTAAGTGTTTGTATTATAATATGATCACCTCTAGAGTTGGTGGTAAGTGTTTGTATTATAACATGATCACTTCTAGAGTTGGTGGTAAGTGTTTGTATTATAATATGATCACCTTCTAGAGTTGGTGGTAAGTGTTTGTATTATAATATGATCACCTCTAGAGTTGGTGGTAAGTGTTTGTATTATAATATGATCACCTCTAGAGTTGGTGGTAAGTGTTTGTATTATAATATGATCACCTCTAGAGTTGGTGGTAAGTGTTTGTATTATAATATGATCACCTCTAGAGTTGGTGGTAAGTGTTTGTATTATAACATGATCACCTCTAGAGTTGGTGGTAAGTGTTTGTATTATAATATGATCACCTCTAGAGTTGGTGGTAAGTGTTTGTATTATAATATGATCACCTCTAGAGTTGGTGGTAAGTGTTTGTATTATAATATGATCACCTCTAGAGTTGGTGGTAAGTGTTTGTATTATAATATGATCACCTCTAGAGTTGGTGGTAAGTGTTTGTATTATATATATGATCACCTCTAGAGTTGGTGGTAAGTGTTTGTATTATAATATGATCACCTCTAGAGTTGGTGGTAAGTGTTTGTATTATAATATGATCACCTCTAGAGTTGGTGGTAAGTGTTTGTATTATAAATGATCACCTCTAGAGTTGGTGGTAAGTGTTTGTATTATAACATGATCACCTCTAGAGTTGGTGGTAAGTGTTTGTATTATAATATGATCACCTCTAGAGTTGGTGGTAAGTGTTTGTATTATAATATGATCACCTCTAGAGTTGGTGGTAAGTGTTTGTATTATAATATGATCACCTCTAGAGTTGGTGGTAAGTGTTTGTATTATAATATGATCACCTCTAGAGTTGGTGGTAAGTGTTTGTATTATAATATGATCACCTCTAGAGTTGGTGGTAAGTGTTTGTATTATAATATGATCACCTCTAGAGGTTGGTGGTAAGTGTTTGTATTATAATATGATCACCTCTAGAGTTGGTGGTAAGTGTTTGTATTATATAATATGATCACCTCTAGAGTTGGTGGTAAGTGTTTGTATTATAATATGATCACCTCTAGAGTTGGTGGTAAGTGTTTGTATTATAATATGATCATCACCTCTAGAGTTGGTGGTAAGTGTTTGTATTATAATGTGATCACCTCTAGAGTTGGTGGTAAGTGTTTGTATTATAATATGATCACCTCTAGAGTTGGTGGTAAGTGTTTGTATTATAACATGATCACCTCTAGAGTTGGTGGTAAGTGTTTGTATTATAATATGATCACCTCTAGAGTTGGTGGTAAGTGTTTTTGTATTATAATATGATCACCTCTAGAGTTGGTGGTAAGTGTTTGTATTATAATATGATCACCTCTAGAGTTGGTGGTAAGTGTTTGTATTATAATATGATCACCTCTAGAGTTGGTGGTAAGTGTTTGTATTATAATATGATCACCTCTAGAGTTGGTGGTAAGTGTTTGTATTATAACATGATCACCTCTAGAGTTGGTGGTAAGTGTTTGTATTATAATATGATCACCTCTAGAGTTGGTGGTAAGTATTGTGTGTTGTATTAATATGATCACCTCTAGAGTTGGTGGTAAGTGTTTGTATTATAATGTGATCACCTCTAGAGTTGGTGGTAAGTGTTTGTATTATAATATGATCACCTCTAGAGTTGGTGGTAAGTGTTTGTATTATAATATGATCACCTCTAGAGTTGGTGGTAAGTGTTTGTATTATAACATGATCACCTCTAGAGTTGGTGGTAAGTGTTTGTATTATAATATGATCACCTCTAGAGTTGGTGGTAAGTGTTTGTATTATAATATGATCACCTCTAGAGTTGGTGGTAAGTGTTTGTATTATAATATGATCACCTCTAGAGTTGGTGGTAAGTGTTTGTATTATAATATGATCACCTCTAGAGTTGGTGGTAAGTGTTTGTATTATAATATGATCACCTCTAGAGTTGGTGGTAAGTGTTTGTATTATAATATGATCACCTCTAGAGTTGGTGGTAAGTGTTTGTATTATAATATGATCACCTCTAGAGTTGGTGGTAAGTGTTTGTATTATAATATGATCACCTCTAGAGTTGGTGGTAAGTGTTTGTATTATAATATGATCACCTCTAGAGTTGGTGGTAAGTGTTTGTATTATAATATGATCACCTCTAGAGTTGGTGGTAAGTGTTTGTATTATAATATGATCACCTCTAGAGTTGGTGGTAAGTGTTTGTATTATAATATGATCACCTCTAGAGTTGGTGGTAAGTGTTTGTATTATAATATGATCACCTCTAGAGTTGGTGGTAAGTGTTTGTATTATAATATGATCACCTCTAGAGTTGGTGGTAAGTGTTTGTATTATAATATGATCACCTCTAGAGTTGGTGGTAAGTGTTTGTATTATAATATGATCACCTCTAGAGTTGGTGGTAAGTGTTTGTATTATAATATGATCACCTCTAGAGTTGGTGGTAAGTGTTTGTATTATAATATGATCACCTCTAGAGTTGGTGGTAAGTGTTTGTATTATAATATGATCACCTCTAGAGTTGGTGGTAAGTGTTTGTATTATAATATGATCACCTCTAGGTTGGTGGTAAGTGTTTGTATTATAATATGATCACCTCTAGAGTTGGTGGTAAGTGTTTGTATTATAATATGATCACCTCTAGAGTTGGTGGTAAGTGTTTGTATTATAATATGATCACCTCTAGAGTTGGTGGTAAGTGTTTGTATTATAATATGATCACCTCTAGAGTTGGTGGTAAGTGTTTGTATTATAATGTGATCACCTCTAGAGTTGGTGGTAAGTGTTTGTATTATAATGTGATCACCTCTAGAGTTGGTGGTAAGTGTTTGTATTATAATATGATCACCTCTAGAGTTGGTGGTAAGTGTTTGTATTATAATATGATCACCTCTAGAGTTGGTGGTAAGTGTTTGTATTATAACATGATCACCTCTAGAGTTGGTGGTAAGTGTTTGTATTATAATATGATCACCTCTAGAGTTGGTGGTAAGTGTTTGTATTATAATATGATCACCTCTAGAGTTGGTGGTAAGTGTTTGTATTATAATATGATCACCTCTAGAGTTGGTGGTAAGTGTTTGTATTATAACATGATCACCTCTAGAGTTGGTGGTAAGTGTTTGTATTATAATATGATCACCTCTAGAGTTGGTGGTAAGTGTTTGTATTATAATATGATCACCTCTAGAGTTGGTGGTAAGTGTTTGTATTATAATATGATCACCTCTAGAGTTGGTGGTAAGTGTTTGTATTATAATATGATCACTTCTAGAGTTGGTGGTAAGTGTTTGTATTATAATATGATCACCTCTAGAGTTGGTGGTAAGTGTTTGTATTATAATATGATCACCTCTAGAGTTGGTGGTAAGTGTTTGTATTATAATATGATCACCTCTAGAGTTGGTGGTAAGTGTTTGTATTATAAATATGATCACCTCTAGAGTTGGTGGTAAGTGTTTGTATTATAATATGATCACCTCTAGAGTTGGTGGTAAGTGTTTGTATTATAATATGATCACCTCTAGAGTTGGTGGTAAGTGTTTGTATTATAACATGATCACCTCTAGATTGGTGGTAAGTGTTTGTATTATAATATGATCACCTCTAGAGTTGGTGGTAAGTGTTTGTATTATAATATGATCACCTCTAGAGTTGGTGGTAAGTGTTTGTATTATAATATGATCACCTCTAGAGTTGGTGGTAAGTGTTTGTATTATAATGATCACCTCTAGAGTTGGTGGTAAGTGTTTGTATTATAATATGATCACCTCTAGAGTTGGTGGTAAGTGTTTGTATTATAATATGATCACCTCTAGAGTTGGTGGTAAGTGTTTGTATTATAATATGATCACCTCTAGAGTTGGTGGTAAGTGTTTGTATTATAATATGATCACCTCTAGAGTTGGTGGTAAGTGTTTGTATTATAATATGATCACCTCTAGAGTTGGTGGTAAGTGTTTGTATTATAATATGATCACCTCTAGAGTTGGTGGTAAGTGTTTGTATTATAATATGATCACCTCTAGAGTTGGTGGTAAGTGTTTGTATTATAATATGATCACCTCTAGAGTTGGTGGTAAGTGTTTGTATTATAATATGATCACCTCTAGAGTTGGTGGTAAGTGTTTGTATTATAATATGATCACCTCTAGAGTTGGTGGTAAGTGTTTGTATTATAATATGATCACCTCTAGAGTTGGTGGTAAGTGTTTGTATTATAATATGATCACCTCTAGAGTTGGTGGTAAGTGTTTGTATTATAATATGATCACCTCTAGAGTTGGTGGTAAGTGTTTGTATTATAATATGATCACCTCTAGAGTTGGTGGTAAGTGTTTGTATTATAATATGATCACCTCTAGAGTTGGTGGTAAGTGTTTGTATTATAATATGATCACCTCTAGAGTTGGTGGTAAGTGTTTGTATTATAATATGATCACCTCTAGAGTTGGTGGTAAGTGTTTGTATTATAATATGATCACCTCTAGAGTTGGTGGTAAGTGTTTGTATTATAATATGATCACCTCTAGAGTTGGTGGTAAGTGTTTGTATTATAATATGATCACCTCTAGAGTTGGTGGTAAGTGTTTGTATTATAATATGATCACCTCTAGAGTTGGTGGTAAGTGTTTGTATTATAACATGATCACCTCTAGAGTTGGTGGTAAGTGTTTGTATTATAACATGATCACCTCTAGAGTTGGTGGTAAGTGTTTGTATTATAATGTGATCACCTCTAGAGTTGGTGGTAAGTGTTTGTATTATAATATGATCACCTCTAGAGTTGGTGGTAAGTGTTTGTATTATAATATGATCACCTCTAGAGTTGTGGTGGTAAGTGTTTGTATTATAATATGATCACCTCTAGAGTTGGTGGTAAGTGTTGTATATATAACTCTAGTGTAAGTGTTTGTATTATAATATGATCACCTCTAGAGTTGGTGGTAAGTGTTTGTATTATAATATGATCACCTCTAGAGTTGGTGGTAAGTGTTTGTATTATAATATGATCACCTCTAGAGTTGGTGGTAAGTGTT
Source organism: Argopecten irradians (assembly GCF_041381155.1). Classification (NCBI taxonomy): domain Eukaryota; kingdom Metazoa; phylum Mollusca; class Bivalvia; order Pectinida; family Pectinidae; genus Argopecten; species Argopecten irradians. Next base: position 2,715,909 of record NC_091138.1, on the reverse strand, counting down.
TGTATTATAAATGATCACCTCTAGAGTTGGTGGTAAGTGTTTGTATTATATAAATGATCACCTCTAGAGTTGGTGGTAAGTGTTTGTATTATAATATGATCACCTCTAGAGTTGGTGGTAAGTGTTTGTATTATAATATGATCACCTCTAGAGTTGGTGGTAAGTGTTTGTATTATAATATGATCACCTCTAGAGTTGGTGGTAAGTGTTTGTATTATATAATGATCACCTCTAGAGTTGGTGGTAAGTGTTTGTATTATAATATGATCACCTCTAGAGTTGGTGGTAAGTGTTTGTATTATAATATGATCACCTCTAGAGTTGGTGGTAAGTGTTTGTATTATAATATGATCACCTCTAGAGTTGGTGGTAAGTGTTTGTATTATAATATGATCACCTCTAGAGTTGGTGGTAAGTGTTTGTATTATAATATGATCACCTCTAGAGTTGGTGGTAAGTGTTTGTATTATAATATGATCACCTCTAGAGTTGGTGGTAAGTGTTTGTATTATAATATGATCACCTCTAGAGTTGGTGGTAAGTGTTTGTATTATAATATGATCACCTCTAGAGTTGGTGGTAAGTGTTTGTATTATAATATGATCACCTCTAGAGTTGGTGGTAAGTGTTTGTATTATAATATGATCACCTCTAGAGTTGGTGGTAAGTGTTTGTATTATAATATGATCACCTCTAGAGTTGGTGGTAAGTGTTTGTATTATAATATGATCACCTCTAGAGTTGGTGGTAAGTGTTTGTATTATAATATGATCACCTCTAGAGTTGGTGGTAAGTGTTTGTATTATAATATGATCACCTCTAGAGTTGGTGGTAAGTGTTTGTATTATAATATGATCACCTCTAGAGTTGGTGGTAAGTGTTTGTATTATAATATGATCACCTCTAGAGTTGGTGGTAAGTGTTTGTATTATAATATGATCACCTCTAGAGTTTGGTGGTAAGTGTTTGTATTATAATATGATCACCTCTAGAGTTGGTGGTAAGTGTTTGTATTATAATATGATCACCTCTAGAGTTGGTGGTAAGTGTTTGTATTATAATGATCACCTCTAGAGTTGGTGGTAAGTGTTTGTATTATAATATGATCACCTCTAGAGTTGGTGGTAAGTGTTTGTATTATAATATGATCACCTCTAGAGTTGGTGGTAAGTGTTTGTATTATAATATGATCACCTCTAGAGTTGGTGGTAAGTGTTTGTATTATAATGTTCACTCTAGAGTTGTGGTAAGTTTTGTATTATAATATGATCACCTCTAGAGTTGGTGGTAAGTGTTTGTATTATAATGATCACCTCTAGAGTTGGTGGTAAGTGTTTGTATTATAATATGATCACCTCTAGAGTTGGTGGTAAGTGTTTGTATTATAAATGATCACCTCTAGAGTTGGTGGTAAGTGTTTGTATTATAACATGATCACCTCTAGAGTTGGTGGTAAGTGTTTGTATTATAATATGATCACCTCTAGAGTTGGTGGTAAGTGTTTGTATTATAATATGATCACCTCTAGAGTTGGTGGTAAGTGTTTGTATTATAACATGATCACCTCTAGAGTTGGTGGTAAGTGTTTGTATTATAATATGATCACCTCTAGAGTTGGTGGTAAGTGTTTGTATTATAATGTGATCACCTCTAGAGTTGGTGGTAAGTGTTTGTATTATAATATGATCACCTCTAGAGTTGGTGGTAAGTGTTTGTATTATAACATGATCACCTCTAGAGTTGGTGGTAAGTGTTTGTATTTATAATATGATCACCTCTAGAGTTGGTGGTAAGTGTTTGTATTATAATATGATCACCTCTAGAGTTGGTGGTAAGTGTTTGTATTATAATATGATCACCTCTAGAGTTGGTGGTAAGTGTTTGTATTATAATATGATCACCTCTAGAGTTGGTGGTAAGTGTTTGTATTATAATATGATCACCTCTAGAGTTGGTGGTAAGTGTTTGTATTATAATATGATCACCTCTAGAGTTGGTGGTAAGTATTTGTATTATAATATGATCACCTCTAGAGTTGGTGGTAAGTGTTTGTATTATAATATGATCACCTCTAGAGTTGGTGGTAAGTGTTTGTATTATAATGTGATCACCTCTAGAGTTGGTGGTAAGTGTTTGTATTATAATATGATCACCTCTAGAGTTGGTGGTAAGTGTTTGTATTATAATATGATCACTTCTAGAGTTGGTGGTAAGTGTTTGTATTATAATGTGATCACCTTCTGAGTTGGTGGTAAGTGTTTGTATTATAATATGATCACCTCTAGAGTTGGTGGTAAGTGTTTGTATTATAATATGATCACCTCTAGAGTTGGTGGTAAGTGTTTGTATTATAATATGATCACCTCTAGAGTTGGTGGTAAGTGTTTGTATTATAATGATCACCTCTAGAGTTGGTGGTAAGTGTTTGTATTATAAATGATCACCTCTAGAGTTGGTGGTAAGTGTTTGTATTATAATATGATCACCTCTAGAGTTGGTGGTAAGTGTTTGTATTATAATATGATCACCTCTAGAGTTGGTGGTAAGTGTTTGTATTATAATATGATCACCTCTAGAGTTGGTGGTAAGTGTTTGTATTATAATATGATCACCTCTAGAGTTGGTGGTAAGTGTTTGTATTATAATATGATCACCTCTAGAGTTGGTGGTAAGTGTTTGTATTATAATATGATCACCTCTAGAGTTGGTGGTAAGTGTTTGTATTATAATATGATCACCTCTAGAGTTGGTGGTAAGTGTTTGTATTATAATATGATCACCTCTAGAGTTGGTGGTAAGTGTTTGTATTATAATATGATCACCTCTAGAGTTGGTGGTAAGTGTTTGTATTATAATATGATCACCTCTAGAGTTGGTGGTAAGTGTTTGTATTATAATATGATCACCTCTAGAGTTGGTGGTAAGTGTTTGTATTATAATATGATCACCTCTAGAGTTGGTGGTAAGTGTTTGTATTATAATATGATCACCTCTAGAGTTGGTGGTAAGTGTTTGTATTATAATATGATCACCTCTAGAGTTGGTGGTAAGTGTTTGTATTATAATGTGATCACCTCTAGAGTTGGTGGTAAGTGTTTGTATTATAATATGATCACCTCTAGAGTTGGTGGTAAGTGTTTGTATTATAATATGATCACCTCTAGAGTTGGTGGTAAGTGTTTGTATTATAATATGATCACCTCTAGAGTTGGTGGTAAGTGTTTGTATTATAATATGATCACCTCTAGAGTTGGTGGTAAGTGTTTGTATTATAATATGATCACTCTAGAGTTGGTGGTAAGTGTTTGTATTATAATATGATCACCTCTAGAGTTGGTGGTAAGTGTTTGTATTATAATATGATCACCTCTAGAGTTGGTGGTAAGTGTTTGTATTATAATATGATCACCTCTAGAGTTGGTGGTAAGTGTTTGTATTATAATATGATCACCTCTAGAGTTGGTGGTAAGTGTTTGTATTATAATATGATCACCTCTAGAGTTGGTGGTAAGTGTTTGTATTATAATATGATCACCTCTAGAGTTGGTGGTGTAAGTGTTTGTATTATAATATGATCACCTCTAGAGTTGGTGGTAAGTGTTTGTATTATAACATGATCACCTCTAGAGTTGGTGGTAAGTGTTTGTATTATAATATGATCACCTCTAGAGTTGGTGGTAAGTGTTTGTATTATAATATGATCACCTCTAGAGTTGGTGGTAAGTGTTTGTATTATAATATGATCACCTCTAGAGTTGGTGGTAAGTGTTTGTATTATAATATGATCACCTCTAGAGTTGGTGGTAAGTGTTTGTATTATAATATGATCACCTCTAGAGTTGGTGGTAAGTGTTTGTATTATAATATGATCACCTCTAGAGTTGGTGGTAAGTGTTTGTATTATAATATGATCACCTCTAGAGTTGGTGGTAAGTGTTTGTATTATAATATGATCACCTCTAGAGTTGGTGGTAAGTGTTTGTATTATAATATGATCACCTCTAGAGTTGGTGGTAAGTGTTTGTATTATAATATGATCACCTCTAGAGTTGGTGGTAAGTGTTTGTATTATAAATGATCACCTCTAGAGTTGGTGGTAAGTGTTTGTATTATAATATGATCACCTCTAGAGTTGGTGGTAAGTGTTTGTATTATAATATGATCACCTCTAGAGTTGGTGGTAAGTGTTTGTATTATAATATGATCACCTCTAGAGTTGGTGGTAAGTGTTTGTATTATAATATGATCACCTCTAGAGTTGGTGGTAAGTGTTTGTATTATAATATGATCACCTCTAGAGTTGGTGGTAAGTGTTTGTATTATAATATGATCACCTCTAGAGTTGGTGGTAAGTGTTTGTATTATAATATGATCACCTCTAGAGTTGGTGGTAAGTGTTTGTATTATAATATGATCACCTCTAGAGTTGGTGGTAAGTGTTTTGTATTATAATATGATCACCTCTAGAGTTGGTGGTAAGTGTTTGTATTATAATATGATCACCTCTAGAGTTGGTGGTAAGTGTTTGTATTATAACATGATCACCTCTAGAGTTGGTGGTAAGTGTTTGTATTATAATATGATCACCTCTAGAGTTGGTGGTAAGTGTTTGTATTATAATATGATCACCTCTAGAGTTGGTGGTAAGTGTTTGTATTATAATATGATCACCTCTAGAGTTGGTGGTAAGTGTTTGTATTATAATATGATCACCTCTAGAGTTGGTGGTAAGTGTTTGTATTATAATATGATCACCTCTAGAGTTGGTGGTAAGTGTTTGTATTATAACATGATCACCTCTAGAGTTGGTGGTAAGTGTTTGTATTATAATATGATCACCTCTAGAGTTGGTGGTAAGTGTTTGTATTATAATATGATCACCTCTAGAGTTGGTGGTAAGTGTTTGTATTATAATATGATCACCTCTAGAGTTGGTGGTAAGTGTTTGTATTATAATATGATCACCTCTAGAGTTGGTGGTAAGTGTTTGTATTATAATATGATCACCTCTAGAGTTGGTGGTAAGTGTTTGTATTATAATATGATCACCTCTAGAGTTGGTGGTAAGTGTTTGTATTATAATATGATCACCTCTAGAGTTGGTGGTAAGTGTTTGTATTATAACATGATCACCTCTAGAGTTGGTGGTAAGTGTTTGTATTATAATATGATCACCTCTAGAGTTGGTGGTAAGTGTTTGTATTATAATATGATCACCTCTAGAGTTGGTGGTAAGTGTTTGTATTATAATGATCACCTCTAGAGTTGGTGGTAAGTGTTTGTATTATAAATGATCACTCTAGAGTTGGTGGTAAGTGTTTGTATTATAATATGATCACCTCTAGAGTTGGTGGTAAGTGTTTGTATTATAACATGATCACCTCTAGAGTTGGTGGTAAGTGTTTGTATTATAATATGATCACCTCTAGAGTTGGTGGTAAGTGTTTGTATTATAATATGATCACCTCTAGAGTTGGTGGTAAGTGTTTGTATTATAATGTGATCACCTCTAGAGTTGGTGGTAAGTGTTTGTATTATAATATGATCACCTCTAGAGTTGGTGGTAAGTGTTTGTATTATAATGTGATCACCTCTAGAGTTGGTGGTAAGTGTTTGTATTATAATATGATCACCTCTAGAGTTGGTGGTAAGTGTTTGTATTATAATATGATCACCTCTAGAGTTGGTGGTAAGTGTTTGTATTATAATATGATCACCTCTAGAGTTGGTGGTAAGTGTTTGTATTATAATATGATCACCTCTAGAGTTGGTGGTAAGTGTTTGTATTATAATATGATCACCTCTAGAGTTGGTGGTAAGTGTTTGTATTATAATATGATCACCTCTAGAGTTGGTGGTAAGTGTTTGTATTATAATATGATCACCTCTAGAGTTGGTGGTAAGTGTTTGTATTATAACATGATCACCTCTAGAGTTGGTGGTAAGTGTTTGTATTATAATATGATCACCTCTAGAGTTGGTGGTAAGTGTTTGTATTATAATATGATCACCTCTAGAGTTGGTGGTAAGTGTTTGTATTATAATATGATCACCTCTAGAGTTGGTGGTAAGTGTTTGTATTATAATATGATCACCTCTAGAGTTGGTGGTAAGTGTTTGTATTATAATATGATCACCTCTAGAGTTGGTGGTAAGTGTTTGTATTATAATGTCTCCCTTCTGTTGTTGGTAAGTGTTTGTATTATAATATGATCACCTCTAGAGTTGGTGGTAAGTGTTTGTATTATAATATGATCACCTCTAGAGTTGGTGGTAAGTGTTTGTATTATAATATGATCACCTCTAGAGTTGGTGGTAAGTGTTTGTATTATAATATGATCACCTCTAGAGTTGGTGGTAAGTGTTTGTATTATAACATGATCACCTCTAGAGTTGGTGGTAAGTGTTTGTATTATAATATGATCACCTCTAGAGTTGGTGGTTAAGTGTTTGTATTATAATATGATCACCTCTAGAGTTGGTGGTAAGTGTTTGTATTATAATATGATCACCTCTAGAGTTGGTGGTAAGTGTTTGTATTATAATATGATCACCTCTAGAGTTGGTGGTAAGTGTTTGTATTATAATATGATCACCTCTAGAGTTGGTGGTAAGTGTTTGTATTATAATATGATCACCTCTAGAGTTGGTGGTAAGTGTTTGTATTATAATATGATCACCTCTAGAGTTGGTGGTAAGTGTTTGTATTATAATATGATCACCTCTAGAGTTGGTGGTAAGTGTTTGTATTATAATATGATCACCTCTAGAGTTGGTGGTAAGTGTTTGTATTATAATATGATCACCTCTAGAGTTGGTGGTAAGTGTTTGTATTATAATATGATCACCTCTAGAGTTGGTGGTAAGTGTTTGTATTATTATAATGTGATCACCTCTAGAGTTGGTGGTAAGTGTTGTGTATTATAATATAGATCACCTCTAGAGTTGGTGGTAAGTGTTTGTATTATAATATGATCACCTCTAGAGTTGGTGGTAAGTGTTTGTATTATAATATGATCACCTCTAGAGTTGGTGGTAAGTGTTTGTATTATAATATGATCACCTCTAGAGTTGGTGGTAAGTGTTTGTATTATAATATGATCACCTCTAGAGTTGGTGGTAAGTGTTTGTATTATAATGATCACTCTAGAGTTGGTGGTAAGTGTTTGTATTATAATATGATCACCTCTAGAGTTGGTGGTAAGTGTTTGTATTATAATATGATCACCTCTAGAGTTGGTGGTAAGTGTTTGTATTATAATATGATCACCTCTAGAGTTGGTGGTAAGTGTTTGTATTATAATATGATCACCTCTAGAGTTGGTGGTAAGTGTTTGTATTATAATATGATCACCTCTAGAGTTGGTGGTAAGTGTTTGTATTATAATATGATCACCTCTAGAGTTGGTGGTAAGTGTTTGTATTATAATATGATCACCTCTAGAGTTGGTGGTAAGTGTTTGTATTATAATATGATCACCTCTAGAGTTGGTGGTAAGTGTTTGTATTATAATATGATCACCTCTAGAGTTGGTGGTAAGTGTTTGTATTATAATATGATCACCTCTAGAGTTGGTGGTAAGTGTTTGTATTATAATATGATCACCTCTAGAGTTGGTGGTAAGTGTTTGTATTATAATATGATCACCTCTAGAGTTGGTGGTAAGTGTTTGTATTATAATATGATCACCTCTAGAGTTGGTGGTAAGTGTTTGTATTATAATATGATCACCTCTAGAGTTGGTGGTAAGTGTTTGTATTATAATATGATCACCTCTAGAGTTGGTGGTAAGTGTTTGTATTATAATATGATCACCTCTAGAGTTGGTGGTAAGTGTTTGTATTATAATATGATCACCTCTAGAGTTGGTGGTAAGTGTTTGTATTATAATATGATCACCTCTAGAGTTGGTGGTAAGTGTTTGTATTATAATATGATCACCTCTAGAGTTGGTGGTAAGTGTTTGTATTATAATATGATCACCTCTAGAGTTGGTGGTAAGTGTTTGTATTATAATATTGATCACCTCTAGAGTTGGTGGTAAGTGTTTTGTATTATTATATATGATCACCTCTAGAGTTGGTGGTAAGTGTTTGTATTATAATGTGATCACCTCTAGAGTTGGTGGTAAGTGTTTGTATTATAATATGATCACCTCTAGAGTTGGTGGTAAGTGTTTGTATTATAATATGATCACCTCTAGAGTTGGTGGTAAGTGTTTGTATTATAATATGATCACCTCTAGAGTTGGTGGTAAGTGTTTGTATTATAATGTGATCACCTCTAGAGTTGGTGGTAAGTGTTTGTATTATAACATGATCACCTCTAGAGTTGGTGGTAAGTGTTTGTATATTATAATGTGATCACCTCTAGAGTTGGTGGTAAGTGTTTGTATTATAATATGATCACCTCTAGAGTTGGTGGTAAGTGTTTGTATTATAATATGATCACCTCTAGAGTTGGTGGTAAGTGTTTGTATTATAAATGATCACCTCTAGAGTTGGTGGTAAGTGTTTGTATTATAATATGATCACCTCTAGAGTTGGTGGTAAGTGTTTGTATTATAATTGATCACCTCTAGAGTTGGTGGTAAGTGTTTGTATTATAATATGATCACCTCTAGAGTTGGTGGTAAGTGTTTGTATTATAATATGATCACCTCTAGAGTTGGTGGTAAGTGTTTGTATTATAACATGATCACCTCTAGAGTTGGTGGTAAGTGTTTGTATTATAATATGATCACCTCTAGAGTTGGTGGTAAGTGTTTGTATTATAATATGATCACCTCTAGAGTTGGTGGTAAGTGTTTGTATTATAATATGATCACCTCTAGAGTTGGTGGTAAGTGTTTGTATTATAATATGATCACCTCTAGAGTTGGTGGTAAGTGTTTGTATTATAATATGATCACCTCTAGAGTTGGTGGTAAGTGTTTGTATTATAATATGATCACCTCTAGAGTTGGTGGTAAGTGTTTGTATTATAATATGATCACCTCTAGAGTTGGTGGTAAGTGTTTGTATATAATGTTTGAGTTGGTTAAGTGTTTGTATTATAATATGATCACCTCTAGAGTTGGTGGTAAGTGTTTGTATTATAATATGATCACCTCTAGAGTTGGTGGTAAGTGTTTGTATTATAATATGATCACCTCTAGAGTTGGTGGTAAGTGTTTGTATTATAATATGATCACCTCTAGAGTTGGTGGTAAGTGTTTGTATTATAATATGATCACCTCTAGAGTTGGTGGTAAGTGTTTGTATTATAACATGATCACCTCTAGAGTTGGTGGTAAGTGTTTGTATTATAATATGATCACCTCTAGAGTTGGTGGTAAGTGTTTGTATTATAATGATCACCTCTAGAGTTGGTGGTAAGTGTTTGTATTATAATATGATCACCTCTAGAGTTGGTGGTAAGTGTTTGTATTATAATATGATCACCTCTAGAGTTGGTGGTAAGTGTTTGTATTATAATATGATCACCTCTAGAGTTGGGTGGTAAGTGTTTGTATTATAATATGATCACCTCTAGAGTTGGTGGTAAGTGTTTGTATTATAATATGATCACCTCTAGAGTTGGTGGTAAGTGTTTGTATTATAATATGATCACCTCTAGAGTTGGTGGTAAGTGTTTGTATTATAATATGATCACCTCTAGAGTTGGTGGTAAGTGTTTGTATTATAATATGATCACTTCTAGAGTTGGTGGTAAGTGTTTGTATTATAATATGATCACCTCTAGAGTTGGTGGTAAGTGTTTGTATTATAATATGATCACCTCTAGAGTTGGTGGTAAGTGTTTGTATTATAATATGATCACCTCTAGAGTTGGTGGTAAGTGTTTGTATTATAATATGATCACCTCTAGAGTTGGTGGTAAGTGTTTGTATTATAATATGATCACCTCTAGAGTTGGTGGTAAGTGTTTGTATTATAATATGATCACCTCTAGAGTTGGTGGTAAGTGTTTGTATTATAAATGATCACCTCTAGAGTTGGTGGTAAGTGTTTGTATTTATATATATGATCACCTCTAGAGTTGGTGGTAAGTGTTTGTATTATAATATGATCACCTCTAGAGTTGGTGGTAAGTGTTTGTATTATAATATGATCACCTCTAGAGTTGGTGGTAAGTGTTTGTATTATAATATGATCACCTCTAGAGTTGGTGGTAAGTGTTTGTATTATAATTGATCACCTCTAGAGTTGGTGGTAAGTGTTTGTATTATAATATGATCACCTCTAGAGTTGGTGGTAAGTGTTTGTATTATAATATGATCACCTCTAGAGTTGGTGGTAAGTGTTTGTATTATAATATGATCACCTCTAGAGTTGGTGGTAAGTGTTTGTATTATAATATGATCACCTCTAGAGTTGGTGGTAAGTGTTTGTATTATAATATGATCACCTCTAGAGTTGGTGGTAAGTGTTTGTATTATAATATGATCACCTCTAGAGTTGGTGGTAAGTGTTTGTATTATAACATGATCACCTCTAGAGTTGGTGGTAAGTGGTAATATTTGTATTATAATGTGATCACCTCTAGAGTTTGGGTGGTATCTAGAGTGTGGTAAGTTTTGTATTATAATATGATCACCTCTAGAGTTGGTGGTAAGTGTTTGTATTATAATATGATCACCTCTAGAGTTGGTGGTAAGTGTTTGTATTATAAATATGATCACCTCTAGAGTTGGTGGTAAGTGTTTGTATTATAATATGATCACCTCTAGAGTTGGTGGTAAGTGTTTGTATTATAATATGATCACCTCTAGAGTTGGTGGTAAGTGTTTGTATTATAATATGATCACCTCTAGAGTTGGTGGTAAGTGTTTGTATTATAATATGATCACCTCTAGAGTTGGTGGTAAGTGTTTGTATTATAATATGATCACCTCTAGAGTTGGTGGTAAGTGTTTGTATTATAATATGATCACCTCTAGAGTTGGTGGTAAGTGTTTGTATTATAATATGATCACCTCTAGAGTTGGTGGTAAGTGTTTGTATTATAATATGATCACCTCTAGAGTTGGTGGTAAGTGTTTGTATTATAATATGATCACCTCTAGAGTTGGTGGTAAGTGTTTGTATTATAATATGATCACCTCTAGAGTTGGTGGTAAGTGTTTGTATTATAACATGATCACCTCTAGAGTTGGTGGTAAGTGTTTGTATTATAATATGATCACCTCTAGAGTTGGTGGTAAGTGTTTGTATTATAATATGATCACCTCTAGAGTTGGTGGTAAGTGTTTGTATTATAATATGATCACCTCTAGAGTTGGTGGTAAGTGTTTGTATTATAACATGATCACCTCTAGAGTTGGTGGTAAGTGTTTGTATTATAATATGATCACCTCTAGAGTTGGTGGTAAGTGTTTGTATTATAATATGATCACCTCTAGAGTTGGTGGTAAGTGTTTGTATTATAACATGATCACCTCTAGAGTTGGTGGTAAGTGTTTGTATTATAATATGATCACCTCTAGAGTTGGTGGTAAGTGTTTGTATTATAAATGATCACTCTAGAGTTGGTGGTAAGTGTTTGTATTATAATATGATCACCTCTAGAGTTGGTGGTAAGTGTTTGTATTATAATATGATCACCTCTAGAGTTGGTGGTAAGTGTTTGTATTATACATGATCACCTCTAGAGTTGGTGGTAAGTGTTTGTATTATAATATGATCACCTCTAGAGTTGGTGGTAAGTGTTTGTATTATAATATGATCACCTCTAGAGTTGGTGGTAAGTGTTTGTATTATAATATGATCACCTCTAGAGTTGGTGGTAAGTGTTTGTATTATAATATGATCACCTCTAGAGTTGGTGGTAAGTGTTTGTATTATAATATGATCACCTCTAGAGTTGGTGGTAAGTGTTTGTATTATAATATGATCACCTCTAGAGTTGGTGGTAAGTGTTTGTATTATAATATGATCACCTCTAGAGTTGGTGGTAAGTGTTTGTATTATAATATGATCACCTCTAGAGTTGGTGGTAAGTGTTTGTATTATAATATGATCACCTCTAGAGTTGGTGGTAAGTGTTTGTATTATAATATGATCACCTCTAGAGTTGGTGGTAAGTGTTTGTATTATAACATGATCACCTCTAGAGTTGGTGGTAAGTGTTTGTATTATAATATGATCACCTCTAGAGTTGGTGGTAAGTGTTTGTATTATAATATGATCACCTCTAGAGTTGGTGGTAAGTGTTTGTATTATAAATATGATCACCTCTAGAGTTGGTGGTAAGTGTTTGTATTATAATATGATCACCTCTAGAGTTGGTGGTAAGTGTTTGTATTATAATATGATCACCTCTAGAGTTGGTGGTAAGTGTTTGTATTATAATATGATCACCTCTAGAGTTGGTGGTAAGTGTTTGTATTATAATATGATCACCTCTAGAGTTGGTGGTAAGTGTTTGTATTATAATATGATCACCTCTAGAGTTGGTGGTAAGTGTTTGTATTATAATATGATCACCTCTAGAGTTGGTGGTAAGTGTTTGTATTATAATATGATCACCTCTAGAGTTGGTGGTAAGTGTTTGTATTATAATATGATCACCTCTAGAGTTGGTGGTAAGTGTTTGTATTATAATATGATCACCTCTAGAGTTGGTGGTAAGTGTTTGTATTATAATATGATCACCTCTAGAGTTGGTGGTAAGTGTTTGTATTATAATATGATCACCTCTAGAGTTGGTGGTAAGTGTTTGTATTATAATATGATCACCTCTAGAGTTGGTGGTAAGTGTTTGTATTATAATATGATCACCTCTAGAGTTGGTGGTAAGTGTTTGTATTATAATATGATCACCTCTAGAGTTGGTGGTAAGTGTTTGTATTATAATATGATCACCTCTAGAGTTGGTGGTAAGTGTTTGTATTATAATATGATCACCTCTAGAGTTGGTGGTAAGTGTTTGTATTATAACATGATCACCTCTAGAGTTGGTGGTAAGTGTTTGTATTATAATATGATCACCTCTAGAGTTGGTGGTAAGTGTTTGTATTATAATATGATCACCTCTAGAGTTGGTGGTAAGTGTTTGTATTATAATATGATCACCTCTAGAGTTGGTGGTAAGTGTTTGTATTATAATATGATCACCTCTAGAGTTGGTGGTAAGTGTTTGTATTATAATATGATCACCTCTAGAGTTGGTGGTAAGTGTTTGTATTATAATATGATCACCTCTAGAGTTGGTGGTAAGTGTTTGTATTATAATATGATCACCTCTAGAGTTGGTGGTAAGTGTTTGTATTATAATATGATCACCTCTAGAGTTGGTGGTAAGTGTTTGTATTATAATATGATCACCTCTAGAGTTGGTGGTAAGTGTTTGTATTATAATATGATCACCTCTAGAGTTGGTGGTAAGTGTTTGTATTATAATATGATCACCTCTAGAGTTGGTGGTAAGTGTTTGTATTATAATATGATCACCTCTAGAGTTGGTGGTAAGTGTTTGTATTATAATTGATCACCTCTAGAGTTGGTGGTAAGTGTTTGTATTATAATATGATCACCTCTAGAGTTGGTGGTAAGTGTTTGTATTATAATGTGATCACCTCTAGAGTTGGTGGTAAGTGTTTGTATTATAATATGATCACCTCTAGGTTGGTGGTAAGTGTTTGTATTATAATATGATCACCTCTAGAGTTGGTGGTAAGTGTTTGTATTATAATATGATCACCTCTAGAGTTGGTGGTAAGTGTTTGTATTATAATATGATCACCTCTAGAGTTGGTGGTAAGTGTTTGTATTATAATATGATCACCTCTAGAGTTGGTGGTAAGTGTTTGTATTATAATATGATCACCTCTAGAGTTGGTGGTAAGTGTTTGTATTATAATATGATCACCTCTAGAGTTGGTGGTAAGTGTTTGTATTATAATATGATCACCTCTAGAGTTGGTGGTAAGTGTTTGTATTATAACATGATCACCTCTAGAGTTGGTGGTAAGTGTTTGTATTATAATATGATCACCTCTAGAGTTGGTGGTAAGTGTTTGTATTATAACATGATTTATTATTGAATGTTTGTATTGTAACATACTTTATCTATTTGTTGACAGTGTTTGTATTGTACATGTTTGTTTATAAATGTCCTGTAACATAATTTATCTATGTATTGTACAGTGTTTGTATTGTATCATGTTTTTGTTGTGACAAGGCATTTATTTATTTATTACTGACAGTTGTTTGTACAGTTTTGTATTATATTGTCTGTAACATACTTTATCTATTTATTGATTATTTGGTGTTTTTGTATTATACATGTTTCATTGGTCGAATGTCTGTAACATACTTTATCTATTTATTGACAGTGTTTGTATAAAGTACATTTCATTGACATTAGTCGAATGTTTTACATAGGTAATACATACTGTAATCTATTTATTCTATTTATTGAGTGTTTTTGAACTGTTTCATACATGTTTTCATTTCTGATTATGTATACAAGGCTTTCATAGTGAACTGTTCATTTATGAGACAGTTTGAATTTAAATGTAACATACTTTATGTATTTATTGACAGTTTTACATGTAAACATAGGTTTATGGTAACACAGTGAATGTTATTGTAACATTTTTCTATTTATTGACAGTGTTTGTATTGTACATGTTTCTATTTTTGACAACTTGAATGTAATGTAACATACTTTATCTATTTATTGACAGTGTTTGTATTGTAATACATTTATCTTTTTGGTTGACAGTGTATTGTATTGTTAAACATTACTTGTATCTATTTATTGACAGTGTTTGTATTGTAACATACTTTATTATTTATTGACATGTTTGTATTTAAATACTTTATCTACATTTATCTTTTATTGACAGTGTTTTGTATTTTCGACATTAGAACTGATTTATTTCCTGTGTTTTGGTGTACAAGGCCAACAGTTTTTCCCGACCTAATGTAGAACATGTTTACATGTTTCCTGAAGTGTTTATTAGAACAATTCTATCCCGACAGAAAGTTTGAACTGATTCTGGAAGCGAAATGACAATTTTTGTTTCTTGTTAACAGGTTCTCTTGTTACATTTTAGAAATGATTTTTCATGTTCCTGAGGTGTTTGGTGTAATATTTTTTCTACAACATTAGAACTGATTTCATTTGGTGTCGTCTATACAAGGCCAATTAGAAAGAAATTAAACTGATCTTCTACATGTAGTGAATGTATTTGGTATCACAAAGGCACATGTATCATTTTAGAGTCATTATGTTCCTGAGGTATTTGGTGTAAAGGCCAACATTATTCCCGACATTAGAACTGATTAATAATCATTTTTTTGTGCTGCCAACTCGTACTGTGAATGTAATGATTTAAACTTTTTGAATCATGTTCACTGAGGTAGAAATCATGTGATTTACAAGGCCAACAGTTCTATCTGACAAATTTAGAAGTTCTATATATATTTGATTTCATGTACCTGAGGGGAGTACAAAGTTTAAGGATCAATACATAGTTACAGTTTTTCTGGATATTTCAAGTAATTGATTTTTTATTGTTTACTGCCAATGAACCTAGGAAAAGACGTCATGTGTAGACTAGAATGCCAACAATTAAACAATGCTATCCCGATAATAGAACTGAAGGACATGTTAAAAAGCCTGTATGCCAGGTGTAAAAAGGCCAACAAATACCATCCCGAATTAGTATTGTTCATGTTCATGTCGTTTACATTATTGTTCACATGGACCGAGATTAATTCATGTTCGAAGTGTAACAATTCTTTACGTGTTTTCTAATCACTAGATTTATAAGGCCACATGTACAAGGCCAACAGTTCTATCCCGACATTAGAACTGATTTTATCATGTTCCTGAGGTGTTTGGTGTACAAGGCCAACATTTCTATCCCGACATTAGAACTGATTTATCATGTTCCTGAGGTGTTTGATGTACAAGGCCAACAGTTATGTACCGACATTAGAACTGATTTATCATGTTCCTGAGGTATTTGGTGTACAAGGTCAACAGTTCTATCCCGACATTAGAACTGATTTTCATTTCCTGAGGTGTTTTGGTGTACAAGGCCAACAGTTCTATCCCGACATTTATCATGTTCCTGAGGTATTTGGTGTACAAGGCCAACAGTTCTATCCCGACATTAGAACTGATTTTCATGTTCCTGAGGTGTTTGGTGTACAAGGCCAACAGTTCTATCCCGACATTAGAACTGATTTTACATGTTCCTGAGGTATTTGGTGTACAAGGCCAACAGTTCTATCCCGACATTAGAACTGATTTATCATGTTCCTGAGGTATTTGGTGTACAAGGCCAACAGTTCTGACATTAGAACTGATTTTACATGTTCCTGAGGTGTTTGGTGTACAAGGCCAACAGTTCTATCCCGACATTAGAACTGATTTTACATGTTCCTGAGGTATTTGGTGTACAAGGCCAACAGTTCTATCCCGACATTAGAACTGATTTTACATGTTCCTGGGGTATTTGGTGTACAAGGCCAACAGTTCTATCCCGACATTAGAACTGATTTTACATGTTCCTGAGGTATTTGGTGTACAAGGCCAACAGTTCTATCCCGATATTAGAACTGATTTTACATGTTCCTGAGGTATTTGGTGTACAAGGCCAACAGTTCTATCCCGACATTAGAACTGATTTTACATGTTCCTGAGGTGTTTAGTGTACAAGGCCAACAGTTCTATCCCGACATTAGAACTGATTTTACATGTTCCTGAGGTGTTTGGTGTACAAGGCCAACAGTTCTATCCCGACATTAGAACTGATTTATCATGTTCCTGAGGTATTTGGTGTACAAGGCCAACAGTTCTATCCCGACATTAGAACTGATTTTACATGTTCCTGAGGTGTTTGGTGTACAAGGCCAACAGTTCTATCCCGACATTAGAACTGATTTTACATGTTCCTGAGGTATTTGGTGTACAAGGCCAACAGTTCTATCCCGACATTAGAACTGATTTATCATGTTCCTGAGGTGTTTGGTGTACAAGGCCAACAGTTCTATCCCGACATTAGAACTGATTTATCATGTTCCTGAGGTGTTTGGTGTACAAGGCCAACAGTTCTATCCCGACATTAGAACTGATTTTACATGTTCCTGAGGTATTTGGTGTACAAGGCCAACAGTTCTATCCCGACATTAGAACTGATTTATCATGTTCCTGAGGTATTTGGTGTACAAGGCCAACAGTTCTATCCCGACATTAGAACTGATTTTACATGTTCCTGAGGTATTTGGTGTACAAGGCCAACAGTTCTATCCCGACATTAGAACTGATTTATCATGTTCCTGAGGTTTTGGTGTACAAGGCCAACAGTTCTATCCCGACATTAGAACTGATTTATCATGTTCCTGAGGTATTTGGTGTACAAGGCCAACAGTTCTATCCCGACATTAGAACTGATTTTACATGTTCCTGAGGTATTTGGTGTACAAGGCCAACAGTTCTATCCCGACATTAGAACTGATTTTACATGTTCCTGAGGTATTTGGTGTACAAGGCCAACAGTTCTATCCCGATATTAGAACTGATTTTATCATGTTCCTGGGGTGTTTGGTGTACAAGGCCAACAGTTCTATCCCGATATTAGAACTGATTTTACTTGTTCCTGAGGTGTTTGGTGTACAAGGCCAACAGTTCTATCCCGACGTTAGAACTGATTTTACATGTTCCTGAGGTATTTGGTGTACAAGGCCAACAGTTCTATCCCGACATTAGAACTGATTTTACATGTTCCTGAGGTGTTTGGTGTACAAGGCCAACAGTTCTATCCCGACATTAGAACTGATTTATCATGTTCCTGAGGTATTTGGTGTACAAGGCCAACAGTTCTATCCCGACATTAGAACTGATTTTACATGTTCCTGAGGTATTTGGTGTACAAGGCCAACAGTTCTATCCCGACATTAGAACTGATTTTACATGTTCCTGAGGTGTTTGGTGTACAAGGCCAACAGTTCTATCCCGACATTAGAACTGATTTTACATGTTCCTGAGGTATTTGGTGTACAAGGCCAACAGTTCTATCCCGACATTAGAACTGATTTTACATGTTCCTGAGGTATTTGGTGTACAAGGCCAACAGTTCTATCCCGATATTAGAACTGATTTTACATGTTCCTGAGGTATTTGGTGTACAAGGCCAACAGTTCTATCCCGACATTAATAGAAACTGATTTATCATGTTCCTGAGGTATTTATGTACAAGGCCAACAGTTCTATCCCGACATTAGAACTGATTTTACATGTTCCTGAGGTATTTGGTGTACAAGGCCAACAGTTCTATCCCGACATTAGAACTGATTTATCATGTTCCTGAGGTATTTGGTGTACAAGGCCAACAGTTCTATCCCGACATTAGAACTGATTTATCATGTTCCTGAGGTGTTTGGTGTACAAGGCCAACAGTTCTATCCCGACATTAGAACTGATTTTACATGTTCCTGAGGTATTTGGTGTACAAGGCCAACAGTTCTATCCCGACATTAGAACTGATTTATCATGTTCCTGAGGTATTTGGTGTACAAGGCCAACAGTTCTATCCCGACATTAGAACTGATTTATCATGTTCCTGAGGTATTTGGTGTACAAGGCCAACAGTTCTATCCCGACATTAGAACTGATTTATCATGTTCCTGAGGTGTTTAGTGTACAAGGCCAACAGTTCTATCCCGATATTAGAACTGATTTTACTTGTTCCTGAGGTGTTTGGTGTACAAGGCCAACAGTTCTATCCCGACATTAGAACTGATTTATCATGTTCCTGAGGTATTTGGTGTACAAGGCCAACAGTTCTATCCCGACATTAGAACTGATTTATCATGTTCCTGGGGTGTTTGGTGTACAAGGCCAACAGTTCTATCCCGACATTAGAACTGATTTTACATGTTCCTGGGGTATTTGGTGTACAAGGCCAACAGTTCTATCCCGACATTAGAACTGATTTATCATGTTCCTGAGGTGTTTGGTGTACAAGGCCAACAGTTCTATCCCGACATTAGAACTGATTTTACATGTTCCTGAGGTATTTGGTGTACAAGGCCAACAGTTCTATCCCGACATTAGAACTGATTTATCATGTTCCTGGGGTGTTTGGTGTACAAGGCCAACAGTTCTATCCCGACATTAGAACTGATTTTACATGTTCCTGGGGTATTTGGTGTACAAGGCCAACAGTTCTATCCCGACATTAGAACTGATTTATCATGTTCCTGAGGTATTTGGTGTACAAGGCCAACAGTTCTATCCCGACATTAGAACTGATTTTACATGTTCCTGAGGTGTTTGGTGTACAAGGCCAACAGTTCTATCCCGACATTAGAACTGATTTTACATGTTCCTGAGGTATTTGGTGTACAAGGCCAACAGTTCTATCCCGACATTAGAACTGATTTATCATGTTCCTGAGGTATTTGGTGTACAAGGCCAACAGTTCTATCCCGACATTAGAACTGATTTTATCATGTTCCTGAGGTATTTGGTGTACAAGGCCAACAGTTCTATCCCGACATTAGAACTGATTTATCATGTTCCTGAGGTGTTTTTCCGATAAATGTTATTTCGGTTTGGTGTACAAGGCCAACAGTTCTATCCCGACATTAGAACTGATTTTACATGTTCCTGAGGTATTTGGTGTACAAGGCCAACAGTTCTATCCCGACATTAGAACTGATTTATCATGTTCCTGTGGTGTTTAGTGTACAAGGCCAACAGTTCTATCCCGACATTAGAACTGATTTATCATGTTCCTGGGGTGTTTGGTGTACAAGGCCAACAGTTCTGTCCCGACATTAGAACTGATTTTACATGTTCCTGGGGTATTTGGTGTACAAGGCCAACAGTTCTATCCCGACATTAGAACTGATTTATCATGTTCCTGAGGTATTTGGTGTACAAGGCCAACAGTTCTATCCCGACATTAGAACTGATTTTACATGTTCCTGAGGTGTTTTGACAAGGCCAACAGTTTATCCCGTTAGAACTGTTTTACATGTTCGGGTGTTTTGTGACAAGGCCAACAGTTCTATCCCGACATTAGAACTGATTTATCATGTTCCTGAGGTTTTATTTGGTGTACAAGGCCAACAGTTCTATCCCGACATTAGAACTGATTTATCATGTTCCTGAGGTGTTTGGTGTACAAGGCCAACAGTTCTATCCCGACATTAGAACTGATTTTATCATGTTCCTGAGGTGTTTGGTGTACAAGGCCAACAGTTCTATCCCGACATTAGAACTGATTTTACATGTTCCTGAGGTATTTGGTGTACAAGGCCAACAGTTCTATCCCGACATTAGAACTGATTTATCATGTTCCTGAGGTATTTGGTGTACAAGGCCAACAGTTCTATCCCGACATTAGAACTGATTTTACATGTTCCTGAGGTGTTTGGTGTACAAGGCCAACAGTTCTATCCCGACATTAGAACTGATTTATCATGTTCCTGAGGTATTTGGTGTACAAGGCCAACAGTTCTATCCCGACATTAGAACTGATTTTACATGTTCCTGAGGTGTTTGGTGTACAAGGCCAACAGTTCTATCCCGACATTAGAACTGATTTATCATGTTCCTGAGGTATTTGGTGTACAAGGCCAACAGTTCTATCCCGACATTAGAACTGATTTATCATGTTCCTGAGGTATTTGGTGTACAAGGCCAACAGTTCTATCCCGACATTAGAACTGATTTTACATGTTCCTGAGGTATTTGGTGTACAAGGCCAACAGTTCTATCCCGACATTAGAACTGATTTATCATGTTCCTGAGGTATTTGGTGTACAAGGCCAACAGTTCTATCCCGACATTAGAACTGATTTTACATGTTCCTGGGGTATTTGGTGTACAAGGCCAACAGTTCTATCCCGACATTAGAACTGATTTTACATGTTCCTGAGGTATTTGGTGTACAAGGCCAACAGTTCTATCCCGACATTAGAACTGATTTATCATGTTCCTGAGGTGTTTGGTGTACAAGGCCAACAGTTCTATCCCGACATTAGAACTGATTTTACATGTTCCTGAGGTATTTGGTGTACAAGGCCAACAGTTCTATCCCGACATTAGAACTGATTTATCATGTTCCTGAGGTGTTTGGTGTACAAGGCCAACAGTTCTATCCCGACATTAGAACTGATTTTACATGTTCCTGAGGTATTTGGTGTACAAGGCCAACAGTTCTATCCCGACATTAGAACTGATTTTATCATGTTCCTGAGGGTGTTTTGGTGTACAAGGCCAACAGTTCTATCCCGACATTAGAACTGATTTTACATGTTCCTGAGGTATTTGGTGTACAAGGCCAACAGTTCTATCCCGACATTAGAACTGATTTATCATGTTCCTGAGGTATTTGGTGTACAAGGCCAACAGTTCTATCCCGACATTAGAACTGATTTATCATGTTCCTGAGGTGTTTGGTGTACAAGGCCAACAGTTCTATCCCGACATTAGAACTGATTTTACATGTTCATGTTCCTGAGGTGTTTGGTGTACAAGGCCAACAGTTCTATCCCGACATTAGAACTGATTTATCATGTTCCTGAGGTATTTGGTGTACAAGGCCAACAGTTCTATCCCGACATTAGAACTGATTTTACATGTTCCTGAGGTATTTGGTGTACAAGGCCAACAGTTCTATCCCGACATTAGAACTGATTTTACATGTTCCTGAGGTATTTGGTGTACAAGGCCAACAGTTCTATCCCGACATTAGAACTGATTTATCATGTTCCTGAGGTATTTGGTGTACAAGGCCAACAGTTCTATCCCGACATTAGAACTGATTTTACATGTTCCTGAGGTATTTGGTGTACAAGGCCAACAGTTCTATCCCGACATTAGAACTGATTTTACATGTTCCTGAGGTGTTTGGTGCACAAGGCCAACAGTTCTATCCCGACATTAGAACTGATTTTATCATGTTCCTGAGGTATTTGGTGTACAAGGCCAACAGTTCTATCCCGATATTAGAACTGATTTTACATGTTCCTGAGGTATTTGGTGTACAAGGCCAACAGTTCTATCCCGACATTAGAACTGATTTTACATGTTCCTGAGGTATTTGGTGTACAAGGCCAACAGTTCTATCCCGACATTAGAACTGATTTATCATGTTCCTGAGGTGTTTGGTGTACAAGGCCAACAGTTCTATCCCGACATTAGAACTGATTTTATCATGTTCCTGAGGTATTTGGTGTACAAGGCCAACAGTTCTATCCCGACATTAGAACTGATTTTATCATGTTCCTGAGGTGTTTGGTGTACAAGGCCAACAGTTCTATCCCGACATTAGAACTGATTTTATCATGTTCCTGAGGTGTTTGGTGTACAAGGCCAACAGTTCTATCCCGACATTAGAACTGATTTTACATGTTCCTGAGGTATTTGGTGTACAAGGCCAACAGTTCTATCCCGACATTAGAACTGATTTATCATGTTCCTGAGGTGTTTGGTGTACAAGGCCAACAGTTCTATCCCGACATTAGAACTGATTTTACATGTTCCTGAGGTATTTGGTGTACAAGGCCAACAGTTCTATCCCGACATTAGAACTGATTTATCATGTTCCTGAGGTATTTGGTGTACAAGGCCAACAGTTCTATCCCGACATTAGAACTGATTTATCATGTTCCTGAGGTGTTTGGTGTACAAGGCCAACAGTTCTATCCCGACATTAGAACTGATTTATCATGTTCCTGAGGTGTTTGGTGTACAAGGCCAACAGTTCTATCCCGACATTAGAACTGATTTTACATGTTCCTGAGGTATTTGGTGTACAAGGCCAACAGTTCTATCCCGACATTAGAACTGATTTTACATGTTCCTGAGGTATTTGGTGTACAAGGCCAACAGTTCTATCCCGACATTAGAACTGATTTTACATGTTCCTGAGGTGTTTGGTGTACAAGGCCAACAGTTCTATCCCGACATTAGAACTGATTTATCATGTTCCTGAGGTATTTGGTGTACAAGGCCAACAGTTCTATCCCGACATTAGAACTGATTTATCATGTTCCTGAGGTATTTGGTGTACAAGGCCAACAGTTCTATCCCGACATTAGAACTGATTTATCATGTTCCTGAGGTATTTGGTGTACAAGGCCAACAGTTCTATCCCGACATTAGAACTGATTTATCATGTTCCTGTGGTGTTTGGTGTACAAGGCCAACAGTTCTATCCCGACATTAGAACTGATTTTACATGTTCCTGAGGTATTTGGTGTACAAGGCCAACAGTTCTATCCCGACATTAGAACTGATTTTACATGTTCCTGAGGTGTTTGGTGTACAAGGCCAACAGTTCTATCCCGACATTAGAACTGATTTTACATGTTCCTGAGGTATTTGGTGTACAAGGCCAACAGTTCTATCCCGACATTAGAACTGATTTTACATGTTCCTGAGGTGTTTGGTGTACAAGGCCAACAGTTCTATCCCGACATTAGAACTGATTTATCATGTTCCTGAGGTATTTGGTGTACAAGGCCAACAGTTCTATCCCGACATTAGAACTGATTTTATCATGTTCCTGAGGTATTTGGTGTACAAGGCCAACAGTTCTATCCCGACATTAGAACTGATTTATCATGTCCCTGGGGTGTTTGGTGTACAAGGCCAACAGTTCTGTCCCGACATTAGAACTGATTTTACATGTTCCTGGGGTATTTGGTGTACAAGGCCAACAGTTCTATCCCGACATTAGAACTGATTTATCATGTTCCTGAGGTGTTTGGTGTACAAGGCCAACAGTTCTATCCCGACATTAGAACTGATTTATCATGTTCCTGAGGTATTTGGTGTACAAGGCCAACAGTTCTATCCCGACATTAGAACTGATTTATCATGTTCCTGAGGTATTTGGTGTACAAGGCCAACAGTTCTATCCCGACATTAGAACTGATTTTACATGTTCCTGAGGTATTTGGTGTACAAGGCCAACAGTTCTATCCCGACATTAGAACTGATTTATCATGTTCCTGAGGTATTTGGTGTACAAGGCCAACAGTTCTATCCCGACATTAGAACTGATTTTACATGTTCCTGAGGTATTTGGTGTACAAGGCCAACAGTTCTATCCCGATATTAGAACTGATTTTACATGTTCCTGAGGTATTTGGTGTACAAGGCCAACAGTTCTATCCCGACATTAGAACTGATTTTACATGTTCCTGAGGTATTTGGTGTACAAGGCCAACAGTTCTATATCCCGACATTAGAACTGATTTTACATGTTCCTGGGGTATTTGGTGTACAAGGCCAACAGTTCTATCCCGACATTAGAACTGATTTTACATGTTCCTGGGGTATTTGGTGTACAAGGCCAACAGTTCTATCCCGACATTAGAACTGATTTATCATGTTCCTGAGGTATTTGGTGTACAAGGCCAACAGTTCTATCCCGACATTAGAACTGATTTATCATGTTCCTGAGGTATTTGGTGTACAAGGCCAACAGTTCTATCCCGACATTAGAACTGATTTTACATGTTCCTGAGGTTTTTGGTGTACAAGGCCAACAGTTCTATCCCGATATTAGAACTGATTTTACATGTTCCTGAGTTTTGGTGTACAAGGCCAACGGTTCTATCCCGATATTAGAACTGATTTTACATATTCCTGATGTTTTTGGTGTACAAGGCAACACTTCTATCCCGATATCAGAACTGATTTAACATGTTCCTGTGGTATTTGGTGTACAAGGCCAACAGTTCTATCCCGACATTAGAACTAATTTTACATATTCCTGATGTTTTTGCTGTACATAGCCAACAGTTCTATCCCGACTGATTTTACATGTTCCTCACATTCCTCATGTATGTATGTCACATACATGGTACAATCACGGGGGAGAAACTACGTCACATACATGGTACAATCACGGGGGAGAAACTGCGTCACATACATGGTACAATCACGGGGGAGAAACTACGTCACATACATGGTACAATCACGGGGGAGAAACTACGTCACATACATGGTTAACACGGAGGAGAAACTACGTCACATACATGGTACAATCACGGGGGGGAGAAACTACGTCACATACCTGGTACAATCACGGGGGAGAAACTACGTCACATACATTGTACAATCACGGGGGAGAAACTACGTCACATACATGGTACAATCACGGGGGAGAAACTACGTCACATACATGGTACAATCACGGGGGAGAAACTACGTCACATACATGGTACAATTACGGGGAGAAACTACGTCACATACATGGTACAATCACGGGGGAGAAACTACGTCACATACATGGTCAGCACGGGGGAGAAACTACGTCATCACATACAGGGTACAATCACCGGGGAGAAACTACGTCTTATACAGAATACAATCACGGGGGAGAAACAACGTCATATACATGGTCAGCACGGAGGAGAAACTACGTCACATACATGGTACAATCACGGGGGAGAAACTACGTCAGATACATAGTACAATAACGGGGGAGAAACTACGTCACATACAAGTTACAATCACGGGGGAGAAACCACGTCACATACATGGTACAATCACTCGGGAGAAACTACGTCTTATACATGGTACAATCACGGGGGAGAAACTACGTCACATACATGGTACAATCACGGCGGAGAAACTACGTCACATACATGGTATGATCACGGGGGAGAAACAACGTCACATGTATGTTACAATCACGGGGGAGAAACTACGTCACATACATGGTATAATAACGGGGGAGAAACTACGTCACATACGTGGTACAATCACGGGAGAGAAACTACGTCACATACATGGTATAATAACGGGGGAGAAACTACGTCAGATACATAGTACAATAACGGGGGAGAAACTACGTCACATACATGGTACAATCACAGGGAGAAACTACGTCACATACATGTTACAATCACGGGGGAGAAACTACGTCACATACAAGTTACAATCACGGGGGAGAAACCACGTCACATACATGGTACAATCACTCGGGAGAAACTACGTCTTATACATGGTACAATCACGGGGGAGAAAACTACGTCACATACGTGGTACAATCACGGCGAAAACTACGTCACATACATGGTACAATCACGGGGGAGAAACTGCGTCACATACATGGTACAATCACGGGCGAGAAACTAAGTCACATACATGGTACAATCAAGGGGGAGAAACTACGTCACATACATGGTACAATCACGGGGGAGAAACTACGTCATATACATGGTACAATTACGGGGGAGAAACTACGTCAGAAT
Source organism: Argopecten irradians (assembly GCF_041381155.1). Classification (NCBI taxonomy): domain Eukaryota; kingdom Metazoa; phylum Mollusca; class Bivalvia; order Pectinida; family Pectinidae; genus Argopecten; species Argopecten irradians. The sequence goes on along the minus strand of NC_091138.1, from coordinate 2,689,668 downwards.
CATGGTACAATCACGGGGGAGAAACAACGTCACATACATGTTACAATCACGGGAGAGAAACTACGTCAGATACATGGTACAATCACGGGGGAGAAACTACGTCACATACATGGTACAATCACGGGGGGAGAAACAACGTCACATACATGTTACAATCACGGGGGAGAAACTACGTCACATACATGGTACAATTACGGGGGAGAAACTACGTCAGATACATGGTACAATCACGGGGGAGAAACTACGTCACATACATGGTACAATCACGGGGAGAAACTACGTCACATACATGGTACAATCACGGGGGAGAAACAACACCACATACATGTTACAATCACGGGTGAGAAACTACGTCACATACACGGTACAATCACGAGGGGAGAAACTACGTCACATACATGGTACAATTACGGGGGAGAAACTACGTCACATACATGGTACAATTACGGGGAGAAACTACGTCACATACATGGTACAATCACGGGGGAGAAACTACGTCACATACATGGTACAATCACCGGGGGAGAAACTACGTCACTTACATGATACAATCACGGGGGAGAAACTACGTCACATACATGGTACAATCACGGGGGAGAAACTACGTCACATACATGGTACAATCACGGGGGGAGAAACTACGTCATATACATGTTACAATCACACGGGGGAGAAACTACGTCACATACATGGTACAATCACGGGGGGAGAAACTACGTCATATACATGGTACAATTACCGGGGAGAAACTACATGGTATAATATATTACCGATAGTGTTTAAGGTCTGATAGCCGTAGTATAAACCATTTTCTCCATGACCGTGTTACCTCCTGTGGTCTAAACCAGGCATTGAACCTCACACCCAATTATTCAGTCGATGGGGAATTCAGAGTGTTTAACTTTGTACGTAATCCTTTATTCTGATCTCCATTAAAAGCCCATATATTTACAGTTACCCCCTCGGTTCCATTCCACAAGTACTGACGGAGTGAGACGAAGAGGATTGACTTTGTTAGGTCACATAATACTAATGTAATAAACGAATAATTAAACTTAACAATGAAATTATTGTTAGATTGCAACTATCGGAGACATAAATACAATCTGAGCGGCAAAACAAGATGAATATGTGCCATCTATATTGCATTCATATCTCCAATAATTGCAGCTAATTCATAGTAATACATATCGCTTCAACCATTTAACCTGAACATTTAAGGTCAATGTGATAAAAGTAGTCCCTATAAATAATTTGAAAAGACAACAAAACTATTTTTCCATACCTTTTCCAGTTTCCAATTAATATAAAGACGTTTAAAATTTCCTTTATAATGTCATAGATAATTATGTCAATATTCCCGCGCGGACTAACTTGGTGTCCGTAAGCATGACTTCTATTTATGTACATATAGGGATTGGATTTCGTTTTTATGTTAACCATGCTTGTATGGAGCAATTCCTCTAAGAATATATTCTATGGGGCGCGTTAGCGCGTCATATTGAATATATTCTTAGAGGAATTGCTCCATACAAGCATGGTTAATATAAAAACGAAATCCAATCCCTATATTTACACTCACACGAATTTTTATTTATATTTTATGCAATAAAATTGTCATTTGAAAGTGACGTAATTATTCAATAAAAGTCGGTCAAAAGTGGGAGGAGCTTACTCAATTGAACAGCGAATGATGCCGCTTCACGTAAGGTAGAATTATTCATCCGCGACGACAAAAAAAGTTCAATATTTTAGTGTAAAATAAACATGACAAACAAAGTAAATTTCAGAGATAATTTTATTTTTAATCAGATCAGAACTTTAAATAGGTATTCAATTTTGCTAAAAGTTCATATATAGCGTAATAACATAAAGTATTTGTTCACGGCCACATGTGTGAACTCGGTGACCGTTATTGTGCAGCGAGGCGAGGCTGACGCACGCTTACACACTGGAGTTTTCCGAAGTTGTCAAAACACCAGTGTTCAAGTAGCTAAATTTGTTTGAGATTGTCGTCTGACTTGACGATATTACATCCTTCGGAGCCATGTGATTATATAATCTACGCTTAGATCCATCGCCATCAATGGAACAACTTCACTTGTGTTCGATGGATACAATGTATAAATTTTGTGGTGACGCGTAACTGTCAACACGTGGATTACTAGCGGTGCATGTTTTATAATACACATGATTAAATTCTCAAAGAACAAAGACAAGAGGATATGTTTATAACTGACCTCTATCAGAGGGTCTCACGCCCGTCCACCCCAAAGACTCGATCGTAGGACGAACATAGGCACAGAGGTAATGTTTACATTTGACACCCATCATTTTTAACTAAAATGAAAGCACGTCGGCCCGGTCGGGATATTTTTCCGTTTCTTTATACAATTGTTAATTTAAAAATTGTTTGAATCATATATAAATATAAAACATGTATATATTGTTTAGATTTTTCCAAAATTCTATGAAAAACAACAATATACACGTAATGTTGCGTCAAAATGTAAACAAATCCATGTGTTTCTTTTTTTTTAAAAGTATTCCTTTTACGTTGCACAGAACATTTTCATACGCAAGTTCAAAGTTCAATGTTACCATGCAGTTATGGTAAACAAAATCGGCTAGTATTAGAGTATAGTGACCAAGCCTAGCAAGTGTAAATATATGTATATAGGTATTACTACACCAAGTCTAGGCTGCATCTCTTCATTTATAATGCAGATCACGATTATCATTAGAGAAATGGTAGTCCCTGTGGCAAAATGTAAATATGTAACATGATTAATCAACAAATAATAAACTATATTCCTTCCAAAAATATTACAGTTAGACTAAATGATAAAAATGGATGATATCCGAAATTCGAATACTTGTGAGACAAAGGGATAGAGCAAATTGGAAAACAAAACTGAGTCATTCATCAGTTTAATGGGGAAAACTAGAGGCAGTTAAGGAAATATACTATGTCCAAAATAAGGCAAGCCAACAATACATATATTGAATATATACAAAAGTCTCTTTCAGATAAATAAATGTTTCTTGCAATTCTGGAAACTAGCAAAGGACAGCATAAACATAAATAATAACTCTAATTCTATTCCTGTGTAAATGCCACTTTCCCTCCATAGCTACTTCTTCTGACAAGAGTGACCCAAAATATAGAGCAAGACATAGGAGACCAAATTTATCTTTAAAATTGTGGAAAAACAGCTGGACCTAATGACATAGTACCTACAGTAATAACAGACTGGAATTTTCTCTCAGTCTCTTGTTGACTTTAATCTTTAATAAAACATTCCAAAGTGGAGTTAACTGCTAGCCTAATATAAGAGTCAATTACAAGGGAAAGGTCTCATATAGGATGTTACTTACAAACATCCACCACTTCATTTTTAAAATTTAATTGAAAATATCAGACTACATCATGTGAAATGGACAGCCTTTGAGCTAAACATTATTTATATTATTTTATGCAGATGACATCACTTTGATGGCCTGCACTAGTACTGGATTACAAAAGGGTCTGGATATTCTGTACGGTTATTGTGATAGGTGGAAATTAAAAGTAAATGTTGAGAAAACCAAGGTCATGATTTTCAGAAACGGTTGTCGATTACCAGAAGATTCAAAATTCTATTTGGGTGAGGAGGAGGTGCAGATAGTTAAAAAGTTTTCTTTTTTGGGCTTAGTACTCTCATCCAGTGGGTCATTTTCCGATGCCCAATTAACTCTAGCGGGACAAGGAAATAAATCACTTTTTCAGCTGGAAAAACAATTGCAAAAATTTATTAACCTTTCACCTAAACATGCATATAATTTATTTGAAAAATTAGTATGTCCCGTAATGAGTTATGGGTGTGAAGTGTGGGGTTTTCACTCTGGGTTGGCAGTAGAAAAGGTTCATTTAAGGTTTTGTAAAAGATTACTTGGAGTGAAAACTTCGACACAGAACAACTTTATTTACGGAGAATTAGGATGTTTGCCACTAAAACTCAAGAGATATTTTAAGATAATTAAGTATTGGCTATAGATTGTCCATCATAAGAAAAATATATTGGCGAAGTCAGTCTATGATGAACTTTATCAACAAGCTGAATCATATAGAATAACTAACTGGGCAAAATTAGTAAAACAATTATCATGTACGTATGGTTTTTGTTATGTTTGGTTAAAACAACAAGTTGGAAACAAAAAGGTATTTTTAGAATTATTCCAAACTAGAGTTAAAGATATTTTTATACAAAACTGGCATAGTGAGCTGGTAGATTCTCCAAGGGCAAGATGTTATTTATTGTTTACAAATGAATTTGGATATAAGAGTTATCTCGATACTGTGAATATTGAAAAATATAGAAAAGCTCTAACGAAGATTAGAACATCATCACATAGATTGTACATAGAAACAGGTCGGTGGCACAAGCCTAATCCAATTCCAGTCGATTTGAGATAGTGTTTTAATTGTGCAAAAATTGAAGATGAATATCATTTTATCTTGGAATGTCCTATTTATGTAGATATTAGATCAAAACTGTTAAAAAAGAAATTTTGGTTGAGGCCTAATATGACTAAATTTATAGATCTCTTGACTTCAGAAAATAGTTGCATTGTTAAAAATTTAGCTATCTTTGTTCACAGAGCTAATGAAATTAGAAATTCAATATTATTTGATAATTGATATATTTGTTATGTGTATCCTTTCGCTGATTTCTTTTTTTTATTATTTATTTATATATATATATATATATATATATATATATATATAGTGTACATCCTTTTTCCGGAAAGTCTGTTTACCATTGTCATGTCTGTATTTGTTTTGCACAAAGGCTTTTTAGTCTATTTGCTAAATGAAATAAAAGAAATATTATTGTGTGCGGAAGTGGACATACGTAAACTATCATATTGAAGGAATCTCCCTTCATCTAAAATTAGATAGCTATCAATGTTTTTATTTTGTGTGTTACTGTTCGTGTATGTTCTATAGGGAGAAGAATTTATATAGACAATGTATGCTATCTTATCCCATTGAACTTTTGCCAATAAAATTGTTTCAAATTGAAATATATGAGAATGGAATAGTTGGAAACTGTCTTGTTTTCCTATGCTCCCTCCCTGGTATCTGATTCTGCCACTGATTCTTCTTTAGTATCGCCTTAATGGCCTTACCAACAACGCGTGCTGCAACCCTGAATTGTCAAGTGTGAATTGTGTTCAGAGTCAACGATCAAAGAGAGTCATATCATTGATAATTAAATACATATGCAGTATATATACTGTTGGTTGGAAAATCGTGTCAGGTCCCTGTGCTACCAATAGAAATATTAACTTACTTGCAATATCTACGCCTGTAAAACTCTGTAAACCAAATGAGCATGGGGCTATGAAGTTGTCACTGTTTCAAATTATTATTCCCGTTCATGGATTCTAGCTTCTAATTATGAAAGCAAATGCTAATTATATGACACAATGTTGTTTAATGTTTTACCTAAGAGTGGTTGTAAGAACACATTTCAAGGTCGATATAGGATAGACCTGGAAGTCTAAGGTGATAAGTAACTCCATGACATTTGGATTCTAGGATCAATTGAATCCTCCTACTATTACACAGATTACACATCACATGGATTTCTCTCACGGGAGTCCCAATGTCAATGAATATTTAATTGTTTCTATGATATATATGTATGTACATGTAGCTGATACTAGAGCTGTTCCCAAACAATAAACATATTCTGATTCGTTTATCCCATCTATATTGTGCAACGTAACTCGATTTCCACAGCAATAAATCCAGAGGAAACATTTGAAAATTAACTTACCGTTGTCGGTTATTGTAGATGGGGATATACTTCAACTGCACTGAAGGCGTGACCTGTAAGTCACTAGACTACCATACAATAATTAACATGGAAATAAATAGGAAGGGAATTTTATTTGAAATTATAATGTTGTGTGATCGTTACGGCAATAATATAATGTGATGGAGAAAATGGTACCATATTGTTGTTTTAAAAATACATCTCTTATTTTAAATACTGTATCATAATCAGGCCTAAAATACGTTGTGTGTTTCTGATTTCACCTCTTCTAAAATTCGGGTAGTTAGGTAAGAATTATTTTTATGAAATATTTTTAAACAGGTTTTTTTTTTTTACATTTGAAGATTACTATACGATATATGTAACAGTAAGGGAATACACTTCCATGGTAACCTTTTTATATCTTTAAAACGCCTACCTTGAATTCTTGAAGATTTATATTGAATATTTACAGTTTGCACTGACATGGACTCAATAACCATGCTTTCTTGTATTATCATTATCAGTGTATAATGTTAGCAGATTCTATTGTTACGTGAACAGTCGACGGCGTAGCAACGTGGGGTCTTAACCCCACTTTTGGCGGAAACATATAAATGACTCGATTCCAATCAGCTGTTCAATCGAATTCGTTGACAAAAAATATGGATATTTTAATAAAAAATATGCAACTGCCGAAGGAAAAACTAATATTCATTTACTTGTAAAACTGTAAATACAAGGAATAGAAGTTTATTTTGTTGAGGTTATGAGGGTATAATGATAATGGAGCCCATGTAAATTTTATGTAACCCGGGTAAATTCTATGTAACCCGGCTTCGCCGGGGTTACATAATTTACACGTGCTCCATTATCATTATACCCTCATAACCTCAACAAAATAAACATCTATTCCTTAATTAAAATTAAAGACATTATATAATGAAGAAAACTTAAGGTTAGGCGCCAAAAAAGGGGGTCGCTCACAACAATTACGAATTACAGTAGTAAGTGTAGTGTTATAAAATATAATGAACGACATTGATTCTAAAATGCATGACCACTTTTGAAAAAAGTTTTATTATAAGCTCCGATGATGATTTTCTCATTCCAATATTTTACAACAAATATGGATCAAGACACAAAGCATGCTTCCAACAATAATTGAAAATTGAAGTAACCCTATTGGCGAGAGTTTACCCTTTGAAATAACCTTATTGGCGAGAGTTTATCCTTTAAAGTAACCCCTATTGGAAAGAGTTTACCCTTTGAAGTAACCCTATTGGCAAGAGTTTATCCTTTGAAGTAACCCTATTGGCGAGAATTTGCTTCCAACAATAATTGAAAATTGAAGTAACCCTATTGGCGAGAGTTTACCCTTTGAAATAACCCTATTGGCGAGAGTTTATCCTTTAAAGTAACCCCTATTGGAAAGAGTTTACCCTTTGAAGTAACCCTATTGGCAAGAGTTTACCCTTTGAAGTAACCATATTGGCAAGAATTTACCCTTTGAAGTAACCCTATGGGAAAGTATTTATCATTTGAAGCAACCCTATTGGCGAGAGTTTACCCTTTGGAGTAACCCTATTGGCGAAAGTTTACTCTTTGAAGTAACCCTGTTGGCGAAAGGTAACCCTTTGAAGTAACCCCATTGGCGAGAGTTTACCATTTGAAGTAAACCTATTGACGAGAGTTTACCCTTTGTAGTAACCCTATTAACGAGCGTTTACACTTTGAAGTAACCCTCTTGTCGACAGTTTGAAGTAACCCTAATGGCGAGAATTTGAAATAACCCTATTGGCCAGAGTTTTGGAGTCTTTTTAATCGGATTTTAAAGTGATCTGGCGTAACAAGTTGGCGTTACGGTATGTTCAAGTCTATCGTTTTCAAAAACTTCATCACCATTTTAAATTTTTATACTTTCATATTGATTTGCACGGTTATAACACCTTCTTATTGAAGCAATAGCTCTAACGTTAATCTTCACTGAATTTCACATTTTAATCGTCATTGTTCACGCCATTTTTCCTTGACAATAAAAGACTCAACGCCTCATATCATAAAATTGATATCAATCCCAAAATATAATCTGATCCAGCAGGTCACTAGACTATATCCTATCATTTATTTATCATCGTCTCGGATTGGAGCTTTCGAAAAGAATAAATGCATGCATCACTCTAAGAGACTATTTCGATTCTTTTTATCATAATGCTTTAGCTGATGATACATGAAATCCGATGAGGAGTCGGACAACATATTTAATTGATATAGGAAAATTTTTTTAACATTTTAAAAATATCTTTTGCATATATATTATAACAGCTCTGCTGACGACATCTGGGTTGCTGCACCACGGATATCTGTGTACCCTTGAACCACGCTGCCAGCTAAGATAGTAGTATACACCCGGTTGGCGTTATTCTTTATGAGAACACAGTGAGTTGTAGAACATTCCATATCCATATAGATAGACCAGTTTCCTCCAAAGGAAAAATACAAATATGGTGTCATGGCGATTTTAAACATTTTATGCTAATTTGACATTTTGTTCTGGATAGTAAGCAAATAACAATGGATTTTGTTTCTGGAGAGGATTTGTCAAAGGTTTAATTACCTGGAACTTACAGACAACAACACATAATACACAGGCAATGTCTTCAGGAAAATTCAGGTGAATTTCATATGAAATTGTTCAGGTCAAATTTACCTGAAAAGAAAAAAAAAATAATTTCAGATCAAAAACCGTGACCTGAAATTGACCTGTAATTCATATGAAATTGACGTGAAATTGACCTGAATTTCACATGAAGAAATTTTCAGGTGAAATTGACCTGAAATTGGACTGAAGCATTTTTGACCTGAATTCAGATTTTTCAGTTCAATCAGGTGACATTGACCTGAAATTTACCTGAAAAAATCTTCATGTAAAATTGACCTCAATTTAAGGTGAATTTCATGTGAATTTCAGGTCAATTTCAGGTCAAGATTTTTTCAGGTCAAATCGACATGAAGAAATATTGCCTGTGTACACAAACACGACTTTTTTCAATGTAATTTTTCTTGACATTCTTAAAGAAAATTGCGGAACCATAACTTTCAAAATGAGCCATTCACGTCCGCTTTTGACAGGTAATCTTAGATTCCACTGTGCAGCTGATTCGGGTATATTTCTCATATCTCAAATTTACTGCAGACAAATCACTTTATTTTCGCTTTTCACTGAACGTAGAAACTTGATTAAAAGTGTATTGTTCGTCAGACTTACCTTGAGATACAGTTATGATGACAAACTTTGTAACTTGTGGTATACATCAGTACAGTTAACTACAGCAGGATTTAGAGAGTGTCCTCCTTCCTACGCGATATTAAAGTGCCTGATTTGGATCCATTTATATCCATTAGAATGCGCCGTGTTTCTCCTTTAACAGTCTTATTGCTGTGTTTACGAACGCACCACTGCTGTCGTATAGATGTATGCAACATCAATTCAAGGACAATCCTCACATCTACATTTCAAACAGACAGTTATGTATGATGTTATCTCATCCTGTAATTTCATTATAACTAGGACGTCAATCTATACAAATCTTCATTTATATAAAGGTAGTCACTATGATATAGATATATACACTACTATGATATAGGAATATTTCCACAGAGAGTTTTGAAAAGCATTGTGGTAAAAAAAGCTGACATTGCTTTGTTTTAATCATATTTCAAGAGCTCGTCACCAAAACATCTTTCAAAGTTGACCCGCTTTCTGTCCGCTTTTTGCAATTAAATAGAAGATATTCCTTCTTTTTTGCTGAACACCACCTTTATTCCATCGAGTGGGGAGAAAGTTTGATATTTTCATGAGAAATGTAACTGTAATTCACCAAGAAACAAGGAATATTCTATTACCTTTTTACGCCTCTATTATATTTTTGGTTCAATATTTCATTATTTTAAGAAAATAGTTCTCCCGCCAAAACGATATTTTCACTGTAAATGGTGTGTTCTGCTTGGTCAATATTGAGTGAAAAAGAGTTATCTGCACTTGCGAGTAGATATTGATTGTGATGTCATGTGTTTGCGAGCATAACATCATACGTTTCGGAGAAAACGACGTGAATTGCGCTCACAAAATAATGACGTAACAATTGATACCTACCCGCAAGGGAGCTAGGTAGTATGCAAAGACGAAAAATGGCAATATGCAAGATTTCCAGGTAAACATGTTTCCATTGTATCTAATACATACAGTGTTTTAGAAGTTTTCAAACTCATGTAAAGCCGTTTCTCAATGCAACTTTACAACTTACATAGTATATACAACATGCCTGTTTTCAAAAGGATTAGAAGAGAAGCAAAAACAGAATAGAGAGTGAGATATACATTAATAGAATATATTATAATATAATTTTAGGCAAAGTCTGTCTGAGAGCGCAGCAGTTAATCCATTCTTTCGTTTGTTTGTTTTTTAAAATGTGTAACTAAATAGAAATATGCCAGGAAAATAAAGGATTTCTAACGGCGAAAGATTTATCTCCCCTGGCCGATCAGTCTTATCGATATTGACATGTGTTTTGTTCTAATTGCTTATTGTGTGCGCTGACTAACTGTACGTATATAAACCATTTCATAATTATTAATTATTAGAATCATAGCTTTGCTGAATTACTGGCATCGAGTTTATATCAAGAAAAACAATATTGAACATAGGATAGTATTCTACTTTAACTTTCTGCAAAAATACGTGACTGCGGCTACAAATTATATCTCAACGCCATTCTCCGTTGCCAGGCGGAAAATTCCGAAGCAATTGCTCACGTAAACGTCTTTTAAGTTAACATTCAGGACAAGTATTAGCTTCCCAAAAAGCTAGGTGGGCTACGCGGAAGCTTAACCCTTTGATTGGACAGAATATGGAAATTAAACAATGATATGATGATATTGTTTAGCAATTTTAATTGTTCTGTTGAAAGCCATTTCATAATTTGTGAGCTTGTGTTAGTGCAAGGTAGCCAGGTCTAGTACAGAAGAACAGTTTTAATAATACTTTTGCTTCCAACAAATTAAAAAGGGTTTTATGCAGAGATTGCTAAGCTCAGAGAAAAGGCAAAGAAAATATTGAACTTAATCTAATATGTTTCTATGTTTTCTATGGTCCGTTTTCATTCCGCTTTTAGTATGTACTGTCATCCCGCATTTTAGTATGTTCCGTGTCCCGTTAATAATATGTCTGATTATTAATGTTACACGATGTGAACTAAATTAAATTGGAAATATAAAAGTAATGTCTCGAACATGGCAACTACTACAGATATATTTGTTCCATCTGTAAATGGAACCAGATTTAATTAAAATGCCCGATTAATTTCTAGAAAATCCTTATTCAGAATACTTTTAGCACGAATGCTTGATCTACACCGAAATCTAATTAACGGATGCAAGCGCACATGTGACCATGCTTTATCAGGAAGATGGCGTTCGAATCCGGACAGATTAAAGTCTGTTTCCGTAATTCGTTTTAATATTACTTCAACAGGCAGTGCTTGTAACACATCGAACATTCATCTGATTCAAGCGTTCTTGCTACATGGCTATCCTGCAAGATGACGTGATTTGCATCCGATTCTAACTGCTAGGCCTCAAGCGGCGTAGCAACAAAATGTAATTGTTAGATTAAGCGTTACTTGTTTGTAATCACGAGAGAGTGTGATTTTGTAAACACGCGAGAGTGTGACTTTGGATACTGTCTTGCGCGATGCTGGATCTTGTGTTGACTTCCTGTTTCCGGTTTTTGAGAAAGTTTTCCAACTCTACATATTTTGGATGATTTACATAGAATAACGTTACCGAGACACCTCTATCACAAGGGTTCGCTGCGCTCTCTAAAATTCAGGACAAAATGTAATTGTTAGATTTAAGTAAGAATAAATTGGAAGGTTTATCTTTCACTAATGTTTTCATTTTTAATTTTTTCAAGCGTTACTTGTTTGTAATCACGCGAGAGTGTGATTTTGTAATCACGCAATAGTGTGACTTTGGATACTGTCTTGCGCGATGCTGGATCTTGTGTTGACTTCCTGTTTCCGGTTTTTGAGAAAGTTTTTCAACTCTACACATATTGGATGATTTACATAGAATAACGTTACCGAGACACCTCTATCACAAGAGTTCGCTTCGCGAACGGACCTTCGGCCCGTTCGCTGCGCTCTCTATTATAATATGTTTTTTCTTGAGAATGTTTCTGCTCAACACCATCAGTATATCATTTTTCAGTACCTTCTTTTATCTAGTGTTTGTTACTGCCTGTTCACTGTTTCTTTCTCCTTCCATTACAATCCTTTTCATACCAATTGTAGCAGGAAGGTATTTGATATTCCATGGTCAATTGTAATCTATTGTAACACTTTTATCGCTCCGGTAGATACTATGCCGAATGAACCGTTCCGTAAGACGTTTTGATTCCTTGTCTTGAGAACTGTTTTTCCGTGTTTCAATTAAGCTGCCACTTGATGTTGCCGATTCGTGCCGACACATACTAAAATGTCATCAACAAAAAGGTATTGTTTATTAGGTGCGGCCAATATATTTTCGGACCCTTCTATAAATGGAATTCTGACGTGCACTATGTGAGTGTTGAAATAATTAGGTGATCATGACAATTGTCGTAATGTAAGTAACAGAAGGGTACAAACCAAGCCATTGTCTAATCCATTGTAACTATACCTTGTACGCCAATCACACAATTCAATGTGTTGTCCTCTCCTTTTATTCTGTATACGTATATAGCATTACCTTATTGTGTACAGTCACGTAGGTTTGTTCAGGCAGAGTTGCTATTATAAATAGCAAATCAATACTACAAATAACATTCATCTGTCAGTAATCTTCTCCCTTCCCCGCCTCTCTCTCTTTCTCTCTCTCTCCCTCCTCCTCGCCTCTCTCCCCATCACCGCTCTCTGTCTCTCTCCCCCCACCCCCGCTCTCTATTTTGTTATTGTCGTGATATAATAGATGTTTATAAAATAGATACATAAAGAGTAACAATGACAGACTTTATGGAACTTTAATATATGTTTTGTTTAAGAGAAAAACTTTTCCGGAAATCAATTTATAAACACACTTCCGAGTTGTAATATAAACCCTGACTTTATTATGTCACTTGCTTTTTGCTTTGTGATAAGGAATTACATTTATTGTATGATAGATATTTGCTTTATCGCTGATCTAAGAGTATTACGAGAGTTTTGTATTATTGTAGCTCTTGTTTCCATATAGTGTAACCATCTGAAACTTGTATTTTTAACCGATTTAGTTTCGATAGGTTGCCTTATAGAAGCATACTCATCCATCCTGAACAAGGTTTAGATTAACATAAATCTTTAGGGGAATTTTTTTTTCAAGGATTGTAATTACTAGGAGAAAGCGTGGTAAATACATTGCAAGACTGTTAAAGTTGTATGGTCTATCACTTTCGCTCTTTTTGTCTTACTGTATAAGTGTTATACATATTTTTTCCGTCTGTCCGAGGTTTGAACTTTCTAATTTTACCAAATTTTAAAAAGTTGCAGCACTGGAACTATTTTTAATTATAAAAGTTTAAAAAGAATTAACGTGTACACGTGAAAAATAGGCTCGAAAGATTCCAAATCATTCCGAACTCTTCTGAACATCGTCGCGACAATATAGAAGTAACACGAGAGTTGTGAAACCATGAGAAACCGTCAATAATTTCTCATAAACAAAACACGTGGTCGACCTCAGTAGATTGGATCTACAAAGAAAATAATGCTCGCACATTACAATACTTGATACACACAATATTGAATTACGGGAATGTGTGAATTATATTTTCGAATACTTGCTCTATCGACTTAGCCAGAAGGAAAACGCGTACGTAAACAAACACGTGCGCTTACGCTAGTTACCTAAATCACTACGTGCAGGTCGTGTGTGGACGTCAGTCACGTGATACGATTCGTGATTGAAGGCGCTTTATTCAAAACCACGAATATATGATCCCTAGATATCGGCTCCCTTAAACACAGGGATCTGAGAATTAGTTACAGATTATATAATCATGGACCCACCAGAGTGCCCTAAGACCATTTTTAGACGTTTAAGAGGTCTAGATTAAAAAACGATAAAAATCATACTCTACGTGGTACTATAGGCACTCTGGTGGGTCCATGATTATGCAATCTGTAACTAATTCTAAGATCCCTGTGCCCTTAAAGGCCGACATAAGCTTTTGGGGAGCTAAATAATCAAATTACATGTCCATGTTCAAATATCAAATGTGTAAGCGACATATCGTACGTTACAGTGAAATTGGCATGAAATATAACTTTAAGCCATATAAAACTGTTGAAATCGTATGTAGATCTGAGCCACTCGATCAAAAGTGATGTATATTTTGTGTTTGATCTGACACAAGACTTGACAACCCGATACAATTATTCCAAATAAACTGTATAATCGGAGTATTCCACTTCCAGTGGTTAAGGTATATGTCAGACAAAGAACCATTTACTACCGATCCGGGTGTCCACAACAGCCCCAGTCAAATCCTCAAGTGGCCACTAGCTGTCGTCAGGAATCTACCGTTTTATACCGCTAGGTCACTGAAAACTTCAAACTTCACATGTTGCCTGTCAAAGCTGTATTTGTCTGTTCGTTAGAACATGTGTCGATGACTGCTGAAGGAGTGGCCCATCACCGTAACCACTGGTGAATGAACTCTGTGAAGTCACGAAGTATAGTAATGCGGAATGAAGAATCCTTATCATGATAAGGAAATCAGAAATCAAGCTTACAAAATGGTATAAGTATAATCTACTATATAAACAATGTAACCTATATCCATTTTATCTCATAATCCGCCTGATATCCAATGACTTCGCCTGTATTATAGTTTTATATTTACACTTGCTAGGTTTGCCCTGCAGGTAGGGCGTTAGAATTGTACCTGCTGCCCTTATTGCATGATCGTAAAAGGCGACTAAATTTAGTATCTTATCTTTTTTCTTCTTCCTAACTGACTTAATCTTTCTTAATGCCTCCCTTGGCACCGCCTCACTTTTGGTCTTGAGTTGAGCGTTCGCCCCTGTGAGGAAGGCTCTGAGTTCTGTCCCCTGGCCGAGACACACCAAAGTCTATAAAAGTGGTAGTTTCTGCTCCTGCTTGGCGCTCAGCAAACAGGGAGTGGGACGACTGGTTTGTCCGTTGTCAGTATAATGTGACCGAGTGGGGTGTGTTGCTTGGTGTCTTCGGTAGCATGCTTCAGTGATATAGCACTATAAAAGGGCAACAGTTCCACTATACAGGAAGACACAACATGAATATACCACAGTCTCCCAAAACACGCACCTCCCACAACATACACGCAACACACAACATACATGGGAGACCGTCCTTAATTGACCATATCTGTTAATAGGACGTTAATTAATCAAACAAACAAACAAACAAAGTTCACTATACGCAAATACTAGCCGATTTTGTTTACCATAACTGCATGATAACATTGAACTTGCGTATGAAAATGTTCTATGCAACGTAAAGGGGCTATTTTTTTTAAAGAAGACACATGGCTTTGTTTACAATTTGACGCAACGTTACGTGTATACTGTTGTTTTTTTATAAAATTTTGGAAAAATGTAAACAATATATACATGTTTTATATGTATATATGATACAAACATTTTTTTTAAATTAACAATTGTATAAAGAAATGGGGAAAATATCCCGACCAGGGCGACGTGCAATGCCTTCATTTTTGTTAATAAATTATGGGTGTCGAATGTAAACATTACCTCTGTGTCTGTGTTCGTCCTACGATCGAGTCTTTGAGGTGGACGGGCGTGAGACCCTCTGATAGAAATTAGTTATAAACATATCCTCTTGTCTTTGTTCTTTGAGAATTTAATCATGTGTATTATAAAACATGCACCGCTAGTAATCCACGTGTTGACAGTTACGCGTCACCACAAATACATTGTATCCATCGAACACAAGTGAAGTTGTTCCATCTATCGATGGCGATATGGATATAAGCGTAGATTATATAATCACATGGCTCCCAAGGATGTAATATCGTCAAGTCAGACGACATCTCAAACACATTGAGCTACTTGAACATCGGTGTTTTGACAACTTCGGAAAACTCCAATGTGTAAGCGTGCGTCAAGCGCTACACAATACCGGTCTCCGAGTTCACACATGTTACCGAGTACAAATTCTTTATGTTATTACGCTCTATTTTAACTTTTAGAAAAATTGAATATATATTTAAAGTTCTGATCTGAATAAAATTATCTCTGAAATTTACTTTGTTTGTCATGATTATTTTACAATAAAATATTGAACTTTTTTGTCGTCGCGGATGAATAATTTTACATTATGTGAAGAGTCATCATTCGCTGTTCAATTGAGTAAGCTCCTCCCACTTTTGACCGATTTTTAGGTCATCTGACCCAAAGGGTCAGGATGACCTATAGTCATCATGCACCGTCCGTCGTCGTCCGCCGTCCGCCGTCTGCCGTGCGCCGTGCGTAAACTTTTCATTTAAACAACTTCTTCTCAATAACCGTAAGGCCCAAAGTACTCATATTTGGCCTGTATCATACTTGGATGAAGGGCTATCAAAGTTGTGAAAATAAATGACATTGACCTTCTTTCAAGGTCACAGGGGTCAAATAGGCTAAATTCCTTGAACGACTTCTTCTAACTAACCAAAAGGTCCAGGGTACTCATATTTGGCCTGTAGCATGCTGGGATGAAGGGCTACAAAAGTTGTGAAAATTAATTACCTTGACGTACTGTCAAGGTCACCAGGGGTCAAATAGGCTAAAATCTTTGAACAACTTCTTCTAACTAACCTAAAGGTCCAGGGTACTCATATTTGGCCTGTAGCATGCTGGGTTGAATGGCTACAAAAGTTGTGAAAATAAAAGACCTTGACGTATTGTCAAGGTCACCGGGGTCAAATAGGCTAAAATCTTTGAAAAACTTCTTCTAACTAACCGAAAGGTCCAGGGTACTCATATTTGGCCTGTAGCATGCTGGGTTGAATGGCTACAAAAGTTGTGAAAATAAATGACCTTGACGTATTGTCAAGGTCACCGGGGTCAAATAGGCTAAAATCTTTGAACGACTTCTTCTAACTAACCAAAAGGTCCAGGGTACTCATATTTGGCCTGTAGCATGCTGGGATGAAGGGCTACCAAAGTTGTGAAAATAAATGACCTTGACTTACTTTAAAGGTCACAGGGGTCAAATAGGCTAAAATCTTTGAACGACTTCTTCTAACTAACCGAAAGGTCCAGGGTACTCATATTTGGCCTGTAGCATGCTGGGATGAAGGGCTACCAAAAGTTGTGAAAATAAATGACCTTGACTTACTTTAAAGGTCACAGGGGTCAAATAGGCTAAAATCTTTGAACGACTTCTTCTAACTAACCAAAAGGTCCAGGTTACCCATATTTGGCCTGTAGCATGCTTGGATGAAGGGCTACCAAAGTTGTGAAAACAAATGACCTTGACCTACTTTCAAGGTCACAGGGGTCAAATAGGCTAAAATCTTTGAACGACTTCTTCTAACTAACCAAAAGGTCCAGGGTACTCATATTTAGCCAGTAGAATGCTGGGATGAAGGGCTACAAAAGTTGTGAAAATTAATGACCTTGACGTATTGTCAAGGTCATCGGGGGTCAAATAGGCTCAAATATTTGAACGACTTCTTCATACTAACCAAAAGGTCCAGGGTACTCATATTTGGACTGTAGCATGCTGGGATGAAGGGCTACAAAAGTTGTGAAACTTAATGACCTTGACGTATTGTCAAGGTTACCAGGGGTCAAATAGGCTAAAATCTTTGAACGACTTCTTCTAACTAACCGAAAGGTCCAGGTTACTCATATTTGGCCTGTAGCATGCTTGGATGAAGGGCTACCAAAGTTGTGAAAACAAATGACCTTGACCTACTTTCAAGGTCACAGGGGTCAAATAGGCTAAAATCTTTGAACGACTTCTTCTAACTAACCAAAAGGTCCAGGGTACTCATATTTAGCCAGTAGAATGCTGGGATGAAGGGCTACAAAAGTTGTGAAAATTAATGACCTTGACGTATTGTCAAGGTCATCGGGGGTCAAATAGGCTCAAATATTTGAACGACTTCTTCATACTAACCAAAAGGTCCAGGGTACTCATATTTGGACTGTAGCATGCTGGGATGAAGGGCTACAAAAGTTGTGAAACTTAATGACCTTGACGTATTGTCAAGGTTACCAGGGGTCAAATAGGCTAAAATCTTTGAACAACTTCTTTTAACTAACCGAAAGATCCAGGGTACTCATATTTGGCCTATAGCATGCTGGGATGAAGGGCTACCAAAGTTGTGAAAATGAATGACCTTGACTTACTTTGAAGGTCACAGGGGTCAAATAGGCTAAAATCTTTGAACGATTTTTGTTAACTAACCCAAAAGTCCAGGATACTCATATTTTGCTGGTGGCATGCTGGGATGAAGGGTGACCATAGTTATAAAAATGAATGACCTTGACCTTCTTTCAAGGTCACAGGGGTCAATTAAGCTAAAATCTTTTAACTACACCTTTTAATTAGCCAAA
This sequence comes from Argopecten irradians, assembly GCF_041381155.1. Classification (NCBI taxonomy): domain Eukaryota; kingdom Metazoa; phylum Mollusca; class Bivalvia; order Pectinida; family Pectinidae; genus Argopecten; species Argopecten irradians. Next base: position 2,671,241 of record NC_091138.1, on the reverse strand, counting down.
AGGTCCAGGGTATTCATAGTTAGTCAATAGCATGCTGAGATAAAGGGCTATCAAAGTTGTGGAAATGAATAACCTTGACCTACTATCAAGGTCACGAGAGTCAAATATTCCAAAATCTTGAATTTTGAACTTCTTCTCACGTTCTATCAGTGTGATTAAGCTGAAACCTGCATGAAATGATCCTGACATGGTCCCGACCAAGTGTTGTTATATTTTATGTCGATCCAAAATCCAAGATGGCTGCCACAGATGATCCAAGATGGCTGCCACAGATGCAATCTTGAAAACACATTTGAACTTCTTCTCAAGTTCTACCAGTGCAATTTAAATGAAACTTGAAACATGAAATGCGACTGATATGATCTTGTCAAAGTGTTGTTATATCTCTGGTTGATCCCAGATTGAAGATGGCTACCATGACACCATATCTAATTATTTTTCAATACAGCTATTGCCAAGATAGTCAGATGACCGTTAAGGCCCTTGGGCCTCTTGTTATTGAATATATTCTTAAAGGAATTGCTCTATACAAGCATGATTAACATAAAAACGAAATCCAATCCCTATATTTACACTCACGTGACTTTTTTATTTACATTTTATGCAATAAAATCGTCATTTGAATGTGACGTAATTATTCAATAAAAAGCGGTCAAAATGTAATAAATGCAAATTTTTGAGGCGAGTTTCATAAAATATTAAATGAGATACTTTTATCATAGAATTTCAACGCTAAAATTCCAGCGAAGGCAACCATTGCATCATGGCTTCCTCGAATCCAGAAGTCACGTTATTTTTTCTAATGTTTCTGTCATGACGTCACAATGGATCTCCTGATCGGCAAAAAATATACACATAGGGATTGGATTTCGCTTTTATGTTACAATGGTTGCCTTCGCTGGAATTTTGGCGTTGAAATTCTATGATAAAAGTATCTCAAAGTTGTGTTCATTTAATATTTTATTAAAACTCGCCTCAAAAATTTGCATTTATTACATTTTGGCAGTGAAATATAAAGTTTTACGGTGAGCACAATAGTGATATACTTCACTCGCTTTCACACACTTTTGACCAATAGGAATGCAGCATTGGCAAATGACGTCATATTTTTATAATTATTTTTTCTTTGTTTTCATACCTAATCTAGCTTTATGATTGGCCAATATTTTTTTTGCATACTACTATGAAAAAAAATCCGAGAATGGCGCGAAATCCCGACGTTATCGTGACGTCACAATACGCGGATTCACACAGTTTGCAAACATTTTTTTTCATACCCCGATAAAATTAAAAAATAGTGACATCAATGCTTAAAGTGTAGAAATATGGCGTTATGCTCACAAAATTAAAACGTAATAATCGCAAGGACAAATAACTCTGTAAAATACGATGACGAACTAACCTCTGGCGGAGCTAGTATTGATAGTCTTCTGTAAATAGAAGCGAGAAAAATGTAATAAATAGAATATTCCTTGTTTTCCTTGTTTCTTGATGAATGCAGTAATATTTCACCACGTGAGGTGCAAACTTTGATGTGTTGTATCAAAGTCTCCACTTTACTCGATGAAATATAACTGGTATTCATTAAGAAATAAGGAATATCCTTTATTTTTTAGGAGAGGAAATATCTTTTCATTGACAACAAACTCACCATACATGTAGCTTATAAAAGGTGGAGAACGGCAGTCATCGTGCATAGAAGTATCATTAAGTCAGCAGTGAAATGTTTCCTACCACAATAGACAGTTGTTTATCAGCTCTCATGCTATTTTTTTATCATCACAGCTATCAATTATCTAGTGATGTCATATATACATCTGTAACCTTATCCACAGATTGCGTCTGAAAGCGGGCGTGTCGTGGTATTCAAATCCCTTACATTTTCCTAATGAGGAAAAACGGTATAAAGCTAGTATATTAATAATCCGAAATAAATTCAAAGTAAAATCAAAATCATTTCTATGGAATATATATTCAGCCACTATAGGGCCTTCTTCAGTCCGAAATAACACTAACACAACGTGTTCGTCTACATGTTTGTTTACATCTACTGTGTGCAGGTACGAAATGTCTCGGCCCGTTTGATGTATACGGCGGGTTATTTCGACCCAACATGCTATGTGCACTTAATCAACCCCAGTGTTTAAACGATGGTTATAACCGCAAGATACTTTATCAGATAGACTTGTGTAGCCATAAACATAACACTGACGTATGAAAAGGGGATATTATATGCAATCACATGCACGGTCGAAACGTCAGACATACCAGCTTTTCGAGGTGGCAATCGAAAGAAAAGTTTGACAATCGACTAAGGGTATGTTATTGTTTTGAGACAACTCGTACCTCACACTTTCTGTAGGCATAGTGCCTATTACATCAAATCTAATAAAATAAAACACAGATTCCCATTATCATTACGTTTGATAAAAAGGATCAGAGAAAATCCCACTAGGGGCCACGTCCACGTGATCCTTGATAAAGACCAGTCAAATTGCTGCCCCCCAAAACTTTCACACCTAAGGTCATCTCGCCCCAAGAGAACAACATAGCTTACCGTATATGTATACTGGGACGAAATGTTGTTTACACTTGATGCAGCAAGGTGCAGAACCTACACGTGGTCGTGAGTACACGTGGTATAAAGGTCACCTGAACATGACATGACCCCCCATGGGACGCTGTCAGATCCTCTAATCACCGGTGTGGTCATAAAGATCTGTATTTTAATCAGATTTCCTATCACATATTGCTATTCACAGTCGTGGTTCCCTAGTGACCACCAATCTCTCTACGGCAGGTTGGTCCCATTCTGACTTAGAATTGAGGAGCTTGTCAGCAATTGATCCGTGTATAGCGACCGCCTCTGAAACTTGTCGTTCGAGTGGCTTGGAGAAGGTCTTGAGGACTTCACACTTGAAGTTTCTAATGTCACCTTCGTCTCCTGGGTGTTCTTCGAGCAAGTGCTTAGCCAGAGCATTAGAGAAATTACCACTCTCTACTTGGCGCCTGTGTTCCTGGAACCGGGTATAGGCATTTCGGCCGGTTTCACCAATGTACTCGGCCACTGTGTTGTGCTTGGCACAGATTTTGCATGTGGCTTTGTACAGCACACTGGACCGGAAATGTAATGACCCACCACCAGAACCAGGGTTGCTCTGACACAACACACACTCTCCTCGTTGACACTCATCACCAAATTTAGTGTCGGTACGAACAAGTTGCTGCTTGATCGTCTGCCCACCAGTTTCAACCACCCTGATATTCACGTCAAGTCTGGGCCCCTGTACCGCTGTCACCCCTCGTACACGTCTGGCAAGTTCTGCACCAGGAGTTGATGGTACGAAAATTACGGTGTCAGCTGGTCGAAACCACGAAGCCTTTTTCACGTTCTTCCTAGACCTGCGCTCATTCTCCTTCCAAGATCTATGCCGATATAGTGGCGTATCACCACGCTCGCTCGCGGATACCTGATTGGCATAGCCTCTGAGGGCAGCAATGATTACATTGGCCCTAAAAGACTCTGGGTATCCTGAGATCAGCATCATCTCTGCAAGATCCTCCATAAGCTCTTGGCGCAGTTCTGGTACCAAAGATGGTCTGGTGTTACGCAATCGGCGTATGCCGTCCTGAATTAGGGATTGGCGTTTCACGGACACAGGGAGTGCACTGCGATTGAGGATGAATTGTGAGCTGGAAACCTCTTTCTTGTAGAACTTCCAGTCCACAGACCCATCCGCGTCGCGAATTTGGACCTGAATGTCCAGCAACGGCATCCATCCAGAATCATGGGCCGATGGATAGTCAACCTCCATTCTTGTATAGGGGCATACTGAGTTGGCAACCTCTTTAATTATCTGCGCCGTCCTCTCATCTGCTGGTCTTATTCTATCCCTCTCCACCAATTCATCCACAATCACGATCTTGTTCTCAACAAACCTACTACCTGGTGGTAACGCCTCCACAACAAGGTTCTGGTCATCCACATAAACTTTGTGTACGTATACCTGGTGGTTAAGAAAGTTTGACACCGTGGCTGCTGCCATTTTCTGCCTGAACTGTCGGCACCAGAAAATCATATGGATCTTGGCTAACGCTCCAGATAATTTAAGACCAATGGGACCTCCTTTCTGTTGGTGGTATACGTCTCCCTGAAACGTGTAAGTATGGTGGTTCATTACTATTTTGATCCCCTCTTCCAAGGCCAACGCGAACATGAGAAGTGTCTCATCTGACCTAGGTACACTTTCACGTTCTCTAAATAGACTCTTGTCGGAGCCTGGTGGTCTTTCTCCCCTCCTCCTAGCTGAAGTAACTTCATCCGTTGTGATTTTGATGTCTTTGCCACGACTCCTGCGTTTGGGTATCTTATCATCAAGGCCAAGCACGGCTAGGTCCTTGCGTTTATTTTGATAAATGATCGCAAGATAAAGACCAAGTTCAACGGAATCCACAACTACCTCCAGGTCAGATCGAAGGAACTCCTCTCTCACTTTCTTCGCAACGGTGAAGGCATTGAGGCTCGGATACATGGCGGCAACATCCATTGATAGAGCTACTGGTTCTCTGGCACCATGAGCCGTGTTGTTATTGTACGATGTCACCGCTTCAAGTACATCCTCTGTGGATCGACTGATGACTCCGATGTCGTCGGCAACGTCTCCCAACGTTGAGATTATTTCAGAGAAAGTGTCTGAAAGAGGACCATTGATGCTCTCGTTAGCTCCGCATACCGGTCTTAGGGGATGACCACGTTCACTGGCGGTTTTATGGTCTTTCGGTAAACCATACAAGGGCGGTGCAATGCAATTTGTAGTGCGAAGTGCCTGTTTTACCCTGTCCCAATGTCTGTGTTGAATACCATCTGGGTCATCCCACCTTTCCCCCATTGTGAGGAACCTCCCCCATTGCAAAGCGTGAGCTCCAATCTCCTTCTCGAGTTTGTCGTGTTCCTCATGGCTGATAGTAGGATCATCATCGAGATGGGGCTGCATGAGTTCAATGAAATTGCTCATACTGTTCATGGTCATACGCCCACTTTTGTCTGACGGCATAACTTCCACCTCCTTACTTTTGACACGATCCTTCAGTGATTTTATCCCAGACTGCTCTTCTTGAGTCAGATTCGAGCTCCTAGGTCTACCATTTTTATCACATTTTTTGTTTATGTAATCCTGCGTGGTATTCCTTAGCTCGATCTTCAAGTTGTTGAGTACAACTGCCTTTTGCTGAGGTAAGGGTCTGGGAGGAACAATCCGACGACACGTGGGCATGTCTGTAACACGCCTGTTCGAGAAAGACATGGTGACTGTATCGGAACTGTACACCTCTCTTTTTCTCTGTTGTTCCTGTTCCCATTCTACGGTCCATGCCCCGTCTTTGCCCCCTAAATGATTCGTTCTTCGTTCATCTCGTGACCTGAGCTCCCACTTTATCTTTGTACCCATAAGTTCGGCTGCGGTCTCCATATCATCTACCTTGATAGGTTTATATGTAGCGAACTTAGGAGGAAGTGCAAGTGCAGCCCTCTCCCCCTTAGACGAAGAAAGATCATCATGAATCAGAGGCCGTTGCTTTACTTCAATCTCTCGTCCTTGGCATGTTGCTCTTTCTTTTAATTGATCATCACCGTAGCGGATCCTCTCATACACTCCGTTCCATGTCTGAATTTGTCTGTTACGTCCCCATTTCCTTTCAAGGTGGTCAGCCTTACGCCTATGTTGTTCACGAATTTCTGACCACGTTCTGTGTACCTCGGATTCCTGGACATTCACCAGTTGGTGCATGACCTTGCGATGTTTACCCCAACGTCTCCATACGTACACCTTATGACGTTCAAACATAGACCGTGTGTATCGCTCTACACGCTCAGCTGAGCGGATCTTACTGCGCATAAGGTCCAACACTACTTCCTTTCTTCGCGTCTCCTTCCCACCACCTCTTCTACCACCTTCACTTATCGCATATCTCTCAACATCGTTGGTACCTATTGTCTTACTTTTCAACTTTTTGAACAGCAATACACAACTAAATGCTCGTGTTAGCTTAAGTTTTAGTTCTACTTGTTTCTTGAATAATTTAATCCACACATCCCTCTCTGTATGAGTTAGGGGAACCAATGCTATCAGGGTTTTGATCATGTGGCTAGCTTGAGGAATCATAATGAGGAAAAACGGTATAAAGCTAGTATATTAATAATCCGAAATAAAAGGCCAAAATAAATTCAAAGTAAAATCAAAATCATTTCTATGGAATATATGTTCAGCCACTATAGGGCCTTCTTCAGTCCGAAATAACACTAACACAACGTGTTCGTCTACATGTTTGTTTACATCTATTGTGTGCAGGTACGAAATGTCTCGGCCCGTTTGATGTATACGGCGGGTTATTTCGACCCAACATGCTATTACATTTTCCAGCCATGCTATAAAATAGACCCACAATACATACTATAAGACTCTTTCATATGTGGATATGAAGGATAGGGATATTCTACTCGAGGGTCACAAAATGTAGTAAAACCCGAGATTTTGCAACATTTGGTGATCCCGAGGGTAAAATATCCCTATCCTTCATATCCATTATGAAAAAGTATTTTTCTTTCATACCTCTACGTTTTATTGCAATTTTACAACTACAATATCCCGCCATTTTGAAATAAATTCGAAGAAATCCACGAGTGGAAGTCAATTTTCCATGCTTAAAAAATTACGTGATATTTTCAACACCAATTCCGTTGTTTGCATCTTTTATAGTAAAACCAATTATATTTGTGAAAAAATGCTAAAATTTTACCGAGGAAAAAGAGATTTTGTTGACGTCGTGACGTCACTAGGCTATATTGCATGGGTAGCCATGCAATACAGCCTCATGCGACATGAGTGTATTGCCCTAGACCAGCCATTATTACACATGTATGTATGAAAGAAATTATATTACGTTTTTGTATTGAGATTTTAATAAAGATCAGATGAATAATGAACATTGAACAAACCGATACTGAATATGAACTTGAACACAATGGTTTGAAGATTATTGGGCGAGAGGAAATGACACGTGCTTATACAATATATATAGCCCGACAATGTGGAATATATTTAGTATATATATATTTATAAAGAAGCTTTGACAATTCATAATAAAAGGAATTCTGTGTAAATGAATGGTTTTATCAAACTGCAACTTTTGAACATTAATCAGGTATGTTTTAGCAAAAGATCACTTCACTCTATTTTCATATCCTGACATTTATGGCAGGTCAAACGACTCCTGGTTGTTGAATATGGATGCAATCCAAACTAATTATGAATGTTCAAAACTTAGAAAAAACACTCGATAAAATATATCGTGTGAAATATATTCGATATTCAACACCCACTCGTTCTGTAACCTTAAATGCATTAAATATCACGATAATTAGAAGCCATAGAATACTATTTTGGAGCTAATCAACTGATTTACATAGGTACTTGTATTTTGTTGATAACACACCATTGTTGTCTGTCACGTTGGTTAACGAATGTTTTGAAATAAATAAATAATGATAAAAACGCTAATGAACAAACACTGTTATGTGGACTGATGTACATTATTGTGTATCAACAATCATGAAACGGATTCATGTTTGTTTTTCATCACTTCAAATAATTACAAAAAACCAATGACGATTGGTGGATCTGATTATATAACCACAATTTGTGTCCTACACGAAACGTGCCTGAGATATTATGTAAATATAGAACAAATCGTTGTATGACTTTTCACTAGGGTCATTATATAACTAAAGTGCTGTGGGATTGTTGCCTACCCTCTGTGATATACAAAGGTGATAAGGTTGTCCGAGAAACTCCCGAGTCAAGATGTAAAGTGCATGTTACCGCTACAATGTATCCTTGTTTTACCTACGTGTAAGTTAGCTTTAGTTTGTAGACTTTGTAATTAATTAAGTATGAGATTAGGATGCCTCCTCAGTATTCTATTTCTTGTTTTTTAACCGTTACAACAGCATGCATTATTCCCGAGTTAATTACGTGTTAACTTCACGCTATTCCCGGGTATTAGAGGATTACCTCACGCTATTCCCGGGTAAATTACGGGGTTACCTCACGCTAATCCCAGGTAAATTACGGGGTTACTTCACGCTATTCACTGGAAAATTACGGGGTAACTTCACGCTATTCCCGGGTAAATAACGGGGTTACCTCACGCTATTCCCGGGTAAATTACAGGGTAACTTCACGCTATTCCCGGGTAAATTAGGGGTTTACCTCACGGTATTCCCTGGTAAATTACGGGGTAACTTTACGCTATTCCCGAGTAAATTACGTGTTAACTTCTTTTCGTTAAACTTTTTTTCCGATTTCGAGGAATATGGACATATCTGTTGTTGTTTACAAGCCCGGCTGACCTTGAGCTATTCTAGAAATATTATGTACGAGATGAGTATCATTTAAATGCAGTTTTATAAATCGCTGAAGACATCTCCCCACAACACTAAACAATTTTACACCGCGCAGAAGACATCTCCCTACAAAACTAAATAATTTTACACAGCGCTGAAGACATCTCCCCACAACACTTAGCAATTTTACACAGCGCTGAAGACATCTCCTCACAACACTAAACAATTTTACACCGCGCTGAACACATCTCCCTACAACACAAAACAGTTTTACACCGCGCTGAAGACATCTCCCCACAACACTCAACAGTTTTACACAGCGCTGAAGACATCTCCCCATAAACTTAACAATTTTACACAGCGCTGAAGACATCTCCTCACAACACTCAACAATTTTACACCGCGCTGAAGACATCTCCCCACAACACTAAACAATTTTACACAGCGCTGAAGACATCTCCCCACAACACTAAACAATTTTAAGCACCGCTGAAGACATCTCCCCACAACACTAAACAATTTTATGCAGCGCTGAAGACATCTCTCCAAAACACTCAACAATTTTACACCGCGCAGAAGACATCTCCCTACAACACTAAATAATTTTACACAGCGCTGAAGACATCTCCCCACAACACTTAGCAATTTTACACAGCGCTGAAGACATCTCCCCACAACTCTAAACAGTTTTACACAGCGCTGAAGACATCTCCTCACAACACTAAACAATTTTACACCGCGCTGAACACATCTCCCTACAACACAAAACAGTTTTACACCGCGCTGAAGACATCTCCCCACAACACTCAACAGTTTTACACAGCGCTGAAGACATCTCCCCATAAACTTAACAATTTTACACGGCGCTAAAACATCTCCCCAAAACACTAAACAATTTTACACAGCGCTGAAGACATCTCCCCACAACACTTAACAATTTTACACACCGCTGAAGACATCTCCCCACAACACTTAACAATTTTACACACCGCTGAAGACATCTCCCCACAACACTGAACAGTTTTACACAGCGCTGAAGACATCTCCTCACAACACTCAACAATTTTACACCGCGCCGAAGACATCTCCCCAAAACACTCAACAATTTTACACAGCGCTGAAGACATCTCCCCACAACACTAAACTATTTTACGCAGCGCTGAAGACATCTCCTTACAACACTAAACAATTTTATGAAGCGCTGAAGACATCTCCCCATAAACTTAACAATTTTACACAGCGCTGAAACATCTCCCCACAACACTCAACAATTTTACACAGCGATGAAGACATCTCCCCACAACACTAAACAATTTTACACAGCGCTGAAGACATCTCCCCACAACACTAAACAATTTTACGCAGCGCTGAAGACATCTCCCCACAACACTAAACAATTTTACGCAGCGCTGAAGACATCTCCCCACAACACTAAACAATTTTACACAGCTCTGAAACATCTCCCCACAACACTAAACAATTTTACACAGCGCAGAAGACATCTCAACACAACACTAAACAATCATTACACGGCGCTGAAGACATCGCTCCACAACACTAATGGCATGTCCCTTTGTTAAAAGCGTGTCGTCTTTGTGTAAATAAAAATGATATGTTAATGAAGCCCTGTTACTATTTGGCTTGTTACATGTAGTAGTATTTGGCCTTTATATGGAACCTTGTTGTGTGATTTTTTATCATTGCAATTATCAAAAAAGAGAAAAAAACCAATAAACAAAACCATACAAACGCACAACACACACACAAAAAATACTACAAACGCCCAAAAATAAAACAAAAAATCGCGTCATTTGTGTTTTGTTTTTATTGTTTTTTATGAAGTGTTGTTTGATTTTATTTGTTTTTTGCTTTCGTTTTTTACGTGTTTTCAAAACGATTACAAACATAACGTTATCGTGACATCATAAAAAGGACATTGGCGTTGTATAGTTTAGTCTAGGTCTCAATGCAATTATACATAAGAATATGGTATTGCTTTTTTTCAAAAGCAGTCCCAAAAACTGAAGTCAGCAATGAACAAACTCATCACGGACAATAGTCAGTCTGCAATCTGTACCCCTCGCGAGGTTGACGCCATATTCGTACTCTCTGACCTTTTGTTTTGATTACAGTCGCGTATAATTGTCACCCTTGTGTGTATATTATAGATTGGCCGGTCATTTCCTCCACGAAGGTGACAGATTCAGATTATATCTTGATGTGTAGAGGTCTAATACGGAGTCCGGAAGGTGTTTGTTTTATAAGCATTTACTAATACTATTCTGCAAAAAAGCGGAATGCTTTACAAACGTCCACAGTACGTTTCATTTGATTCATTCGCCATCTTATATTATTTATAATTAAGATGATTTGTTCCTTCTTTATGCATATATATCAATTTATTTGTCATTACAGTATATAGTTGTCCTTCTCCTCACCTTAATCTGTTTTTGTATAGATGTTTTTGGAATGAAAATAAATAAACAAAAATAAATAAAAAAAAAAGATATCAGTATACACTGATTAGCTCGAGTGTTTTGTAACTTTTAAAGTTCATTCTGGTGAATTAATGTATATAGAATAAGCGTTGTCATTATTCATTTGCGAACCAATTCTTGACATTTTGCTGGAAATACGCTTTATTGTTATCGAGACTTTTTGATCGCAAACCCAAATGATGTTTTCGGTGATTTTTGTTGCAAAACCTACGAGGTCTGTAGCTAGCATACGTAATGACTTTGTAGCATGCGGTCCAACAAGTTTGCAGAAATGATGCTGTCCCCTAAATCAAACCTTGAACTATTTTCTTCTGACGCTATTTACATTGTAGATAGTGAGAATTGCAGAATAATTTTGACAAACATACTTTCTATCAGATTAACATTAGCTAGTGGTTTATGCAATATCCATAACGTGCTTGTTGAGTAACCTCTTTATATCATATAACTTAAGCTTTGCAGATCTCATCATTCATAATTACAAATTTTATATGAACTAAGCTTGGCACTGTTCAGCATTCATATACAAATTAAGCTTAGTACGGTTCAGCATTTAATACAATTTCAGCTAAGCACGGTTCAGCATTAATATAAAAATTAAGCTTAGCACGGTTCAGCATTAATATACAAATTAAGCTTGGCAAGGTTCAGTATTCATGTACAAATTAAGCTTGACAGGGTTCAACATTCATACATGAATTAAGCTTGCCAATATTCTGCATTCACATACGAATTTTTAACTTTGTAAGATTAAGCATTTATGTATGAAAACTTTCCATCACAATCAGATAAAAAGAGGATTAAAACCGTACCATGTGAAATTGAACATTCCTCCCACATACATGTTCACACCAATATGTCCAAAGGTTATATGACATAAATTGTACTAATGTGTCATTATGTTATATGCCAAATAAAAAATGTATTAATGATTGAATTGTTAGTACCGAGGTATAGTCAGCAGTACATTTTTTTCTTGACTGTTCTTTATTCTCTGATATCAGACACCACATAACTACTATTTCTAATCTGATAAGTTTTATTAATTTTGAAATTCTTTTAACTGGATCTGATAATTTTTCAAATGATATTAATGAAATTATTATAATTCATACAAGTAACTATGTCAAAAAAACAAAAAGATTTCAAATTTATAAATAATATGAAAAAAATATAAGGCCATTATATAAGAGTGTGAAAGTGTGTGTGCATGATGGTTTATATTTCCTATACCAGCTCTGAGCTAGCTACATGTTCTCTTTCCTTTCTAAATTATATGTTAACTTTTATATATTTAATACTTGAATTATGGTTATTTACTTCATACTTTTTATTCTGTTTGTATTTTATTTTTTTATATAGATTCTATATATATCTTCTTTGACCGGCTTGGGTTTTCTATTACATATTTATTATTTGAATTACTGTTATTTACTTTATACTATTTATTCTGCTTGTATTTTCTTTTGTATATATTACTCTTCTTTGACCCGCTTGGGTATTCTATTACATATTTATCTTACATATTTATTTTTCCCTCAGTTCTATTATATTAAGTTATAAAGCTTTTTTTCTTTTCTGTTTTCATCATCACCTTTATTATATTTATATATAAAAAATATTTATTTTTATCATTTCCGGACATTGGAAAGGATTCGTATAGGCTTTGTCTGTTATCTAATCCAATTTTTGATACATTGTACTTTATTATGTTTATGATCTATATTATAATTTTGTTTATATTTATTGTATCATCGATGAAATATTTTGAAATGAAATACAACATAAAATTGGAGCAATCTATTTAAACAGATACATGTAACTCGAGTGGAAACCCATCTAGTAGACAAGCCCAGAGATCTGTCCTTGTTGGTGTCAGCAATTGCCACGAAAAATACTTTGGTAAAAATGTCTTGACGGTTTGTCCTCGCCAAGATGGCCATTAAGTCAACAAAACCATGATAACTAGTGGCAAGTTGTCTTTTAAATATCTCAGACATTCTCTCAGGAAAGGTCAAGGGTGATGTCGTGTAAAATTGTTCCTTTAAAACGCAGAGAGAAGTTTTTGACAGATCGATTTTGCGACTAACTTAGACAAGACAATTGATTTCTCGTGCCGAAACAATTCAGGGCATGGCCTCATTCTACAACAATTCTTATTGAATGTGTAGAATTTGTCCTTGCACGGTGTAGTGTTGATACGTCTTAGCTATAAATATTGGAAATCAATACTATCATCGATTGAAACGTCATTTTCACCAATTTCTGCTCAGCGACATAGCCAACAATGTTTTTTTTATTGCATTGTGGTTTGATGTGGTTGACTTATGAGTTTTGTTTGAAATACCATACCATCACATGTGATTTATTCCTGGATCAGTATAGCCATCACTGTTATATTTTACAGATGTTGATTCCATTAGCTATCGTGTCAATCACCAGTTCTAAAGATTACGTGTTGAGAATAACAAATATCTTTTTGTAAAATATTTCTGGTGAAACTTTTGAATCATGTCTGTAGTTACTTTTTTATTATATTCAAATAGCGTACTGATGCTAGATATCGTCCCACATCATGGTTACTCTTACAAATAGCATTTCTTTTCTCTTTTTATTATCTCCCTTGACAAAACTCTACATTTGGCCTTTAGCCTAGTGCCTGCCCATGGTAGATAAGTATACTGAGAACTGCCGAGATATTGCAAAGTCTAATTTTGGAAATCGTTGTTCAATTTTCAATCGTACCTCGTTAATCATATCTGATTGGCGATAGTATGATGAACCAGGCAGGAATGGTGAATGAGGAGCGGGTATTTTATTGAACCTTGATTTAAAGAGATCTGACATGAAATCAACTGTCCTCATCAGCCACGTTAAAGTTTCCTTCAGATAGCTGTAGATTATATAAAAATATCAATCTAGCACACGGTTGTGGCCCTTCCTTTCTTTGATCATCTTTAAGCGATTCACAATACCGGCAGCATCACTTTGATCTTACCGCCAGCTTTACATTCGAGACAAGGAACTTTATTTCACGATATCAATCTGGCTAGCTGGGATGAAAGAGACAGGAATTTAATGATGTTCAACCACTCCGACCTGTAGCCAAATATACATATCGTTTATGTTACAAATGAATTGTAAACTTAGATGTTCATTGTACTGTCATTTACAAAATTCAAAACATATTTCGTTTCCATTTTAGTCTATGTCTACGTAATCACTTCTCAATTAAGCTTTCATTTGATACATCACCCTGCACAAAAAATTCTCTTCTTATATGCTTTACACAATTGTGACCTTTTCAAATGTTTCCGTTGCCATGGCAACTTAAAAGAGACTTCGGATTTCTTAGATATCGCCCTATTTAAGATAAAACTGCAAATGGTCACAATTATAAGATTTCATTTAGTGTTATGACTATTGCAATGGATGCAGATATTATAAAAGCTATTTTGAAGAGAGTAAATGATGTACAAAGATATAATTAGCATTAAGAGAGCATTAATGATATAGTTAAGATATAAATGTGGAAAAGTATTATACAAATGTAACATATGTTATAAATGAAATGTCATCGGTTATTTGATTCCACTCCTGAAAACAAAATAATTTACGTACTACAATTTGATGTTGGTGACAGAGCTAGTCCGCTATACCTTTACGTAGCAACCTTATAAAGGTGTAGTTATGGTGTTGGTAATTAATTACCTGGGGTACAGAATTGTAGCTGTGATGTCACACCTCGAGTGAGAGGTAAACACAGTTCAACCTTAATTTGATGACAGGTGTTGGTAGTACTAATCAACTTCATGGTATCCCCGTATATAGAGTTCAGAGTCAAGATTCTGCTCCATCGGTAATTATCCATAACACTTCAGTAGCCTGGAAATGATTTTATGTTTGACCACATGGATTATATATACAGAGTATGTGGTTTACATGGAAAGCATAAGGGCCGCAGATTTTTTTTCTTTTATCAGCTTGAATGTCAACTGATTTTTTGTTAACAGTTCGAGATTTCTATGGGTAACCAGGGATCAAGTACAAGTGTATGATAATGACACCAAGAGCTGCCGGTGTGATGTTTCATACAGTTATTACAGTTAGTTAACATCAGGTGCGCCTCTGCTGCAGTCGTTCTCATGGAACCCCTATATACACACACATATGTTACAATCTAAATTAACATGTGTAGAATCATTACAACCCAGTCTCTCGGTGATTTCTGTCTTATTGATGTGTCGACAACATAGGTGGTGATTAAGACATTTTATATTGCTTTTTCAACACTGACTTTAAACTTTACTTAAACACACCTAATTTTATACTGTATAGAGAACTTGTTAAACATCTAATGCAGTTATAAAACCACATCCTTGCTTTCTGTCAGATTTCCAGAAATTTCCAGGACTTATCTGAAGAATAAATTGCCTGATTTTGAATAGATATTTTACAGGGATTCTCAGAATATGAGACATATCGGCACCACTTGCCTTTTCTTCGATTACTAAATTGTCTCATTTAAAGTCAACGCAGCAATAAAACTATTTTGATCACAAAGATGAAAAGGTTTAAAGAATATATATTGTGAAAATAAAATAGATTGTAAACTTTGATCATATCAAAACCAAGCAATTACGTCATCATTATATAATTCCATTTTGAATAAAAATCACCGTAATGAAATTATTAAAGCTAGTTTTAAGGGAATGGAGTCACTAAATGTAAGCTAATTCTTAGGGAATGTAATTACTAAGAGTAAGCTAATTCTTAGGGAATGTAATTTCTAAGAGTAAGCTAATTCTTAGGGAATATAATTTCTAAGAGTAAGCTAATTCTTAGGGAATATAATTTCTAAGAGTAAGCTAATTCTTAGGGAATATAATTTCTAAGAGTAAGCTAATTCTTAGGGAATATAATTTCTAAGAGTAAGCTAATTCTTAGGGAATGTAATTACTAAGAGTAAGCTAATTCTTAGGGAATATAATTACTAAGAGTAAGCTAATTCTTAGGGAATATAATTACTAAGAGTAAGCTAATTCTTAGGGAATGTAATAACTGAGGGTAAGCTAATTCTTAGGGAATGTAATTACTAAGAGTAAGCTAATTCTTAGGGAATATAATTACTAAGAGTAAGCTAATTCTTAGGGAATGTAATTACTGAGGGTAAGCTAATTCTTAGGGAATGTAATTACTAAGAGTAAGCTAATTCTTAGGGAATGTAATTACTAAGAGTAAGCTAATTCTTAGGGAATGTAATTACTAAGAGTAAGCTAATTCTTAGGGAATATAATTTCTAAGAGTAAGCTAATTCTTAGGGAATGTAATTTCTAAGAGTAAGCTAATTCTTAGGGAATGTAATTACTAAGAGTAAGCTAATTCTTAGGGAATAGAATTTCTAAGAGTAAGCTAATTCTCAAGTAATGTAATTACTAAGAGTAAGCTAATTCTTAGGGAATGTAATTGCTAAGAGTAAGCTAATTCTTAGAGAATGTAATAACAAAGAGTAAGCTTATTCTTAAGGAATGTAATTACTGAGGGTAAGCTAATTCTTAGGGAATGTATTTACTAAGAGTAACCTAATTCTTAGGGATTGTAATCAATAAGAGTAAGCTAATTCTTAGGGAATGTAATTACTGAGGGTAAGCTAATTCTTAGGGAATGTAATTACTAAGAGTAAGCTAATTCTTAGGGAATGTAATTACTAAGAGTAAGCTAATTCTTAGGGAATGTAATTACTAAGAGTAAGCTAATTCTTAGGGAATGTAATTACTAAGAGTAAGCTAATTCTTAGGAAGTGTAATTACTGAGGGTAAGCTAATTCTTAGGGAATGTAATTACTAAGAGTAACCTAGTTCTTAGGGAATGTAATCAATAAGAGAAAGCTAATTCTTAGGGAATGTAATTACTAAGAGTAAGCTAATTCTTAGGGAATGTAATTACTAAGAGTAAGCTAATCCTTAGGAAGTGTAATTACTGAGGGTAAGCTAATTCTTAGGGAATGTAATTACTAAGAGTAACCTAGTTCTTAGGGAATGTAATCAATAAGAGTAAGCTAATTCTTAGGGAATGTAATTACTGAGGGTAAGCTAATTCTTAGGGAATGTAATTACTAAGAGTAACCTAGTTCTTAGGGAATGTAATTACAGAGGGTAAGCTAATTCTTAGGGAATGTAATTACTGAGGGTAAGCTAATTCTTAGGGAATGTAATTACTAAGAGTAAGTTAATTATTAGGGAATGTAATCAATAAGAGTAAGCTTATTCTTAGGGAATGTAATAACTGAGGGTAAGCTAATTCTTAGGAAATGTAATTACTAAGAGTAAGCTAATTCTTAGGGAATGTAATTACTAAGGGTAAGCTAATTCTTAGGGAATGTAATTACTAAGAGTAATCTATTTCTTAGGATTGTTATCAATAAGAGTAAGCTAATTCTTAGGGAATGTAATTACTGAGGGTAAGCTAATTCTTAAGAAATTTAATTACTAAGAGTAAGCTAATTATTAGGGAATGTAATTACTAAGAGTAAGCTAATTCTTAGGGAATGTAATTACTAAGAGTAAGCTAATTTTTAGGAAATGTAATTACTAAGAGTAAGCTAATTCTTAGGGAGTGTAATTACTAAGAGTAAGCTAATTCTTAGGGAATGTAATTACTAAGAGTAAGCTAATTCTTAGGGAATGTAATTACTAAGAGTAAGCTAATTCTTAGGGAATGTAATTACTAAGAGTAAGCTAATTCTTAGGGAATGTAATTACTAAGAGTAAGCTAATTTTTAGGGAATGTAATTACTAAGAGTAAGCTAATTCTTAGGGAATGTAATTACTAAGAGTAAGCTAATTCTTAGGGAATGTAATTACTAAGAGTAAGCTAATTCTTAGGGAATGTAATTACTAAGAGTAAGCTAATTCTTAGGGAATGTAATTACTAAGAGTAAGCTAATTCTTAGGGAATGTAATTACTAAGAGTAAGCTAATTCTTAGGGAATGTAATTACTAAGAGTAAGCTAATTCTTAGGGAATGTAATTACTAAGAGTAAGCTAATTCTTAGGGAATGTAATTACTAAGAGTAAGCTAATTCTTAGGGAATGTAATTACTAAGAGTAAGCTAATTCTTAGGGAATGTAATTACTAAGAGAAGCGAATTCTTACAAAGGTGATTGTAAATAGGAAGAGGATGGTTACAACACAGTTATAAATGTTTGATTATTTTTTCTCCACTCCAGTCTGGCATACATTTTATCACCCAGTAGCTAGATATCGTTTCTTGGTTAGGGCCAATGATTTACGTGACTCGACATCGAATTTCTCGGTGACAGACAACTGTTTCTCTCGCCAGACTTCAAAGACATAAGAAAACACACAAGACGATAACTGACAGTCTTTTTTTGTTTTATCATCCTTTTATGTAAATTTGACTGATTTCTCTCGTCTGCAGTAAAACGTCCTGACTTGTGAGTATGGTCGTTGTCACCATTGTAAAGATCGCCTATATACAATAACCGATAATACCTTCACACACTGAAAAGGAAGGTGAAAACGCGGGTCTATATAACGGATGAATTGCTGACATCAAAACTTGTGGTTTGAAAATTCGATCTTGTGGTGATAAATCATAAATGTTTAATTTCCCTTTCATATGAGGATCTGAACACAAGGAGGAATCATTACTTTACGGAAAAACAACTATCGAATGTAGACACTGAACTGGAGAGCTATATACTGGGTAGTGGACATTACCAAGACTGCATGGGTTTATCCAAGAGGATGGACCAGGATCACAAACATTGGCTATCTTATTTAAAATGGAAATCATGTAATTCTGTACCTTAGTACGTACAACGTTATCTATTGAAGATGACGTTAAGATAAACGCCCAGCTTTTGATAACGCTTGGATTCGAGTCCAAAGAATAGAGAAAATATTTATTTAATTAAGTAAGATACTATCTGTTCAACACGCCTACACATCTAATAGGCAGCGAGGGTTCCCTCACCATGATCAGATATAGACAGCATGTGGATGTATCGTAGACAGCGAGGGTTCCCTCACCATGATCAGAGATAGACAGCATGTGGATGTATCGTAGACAGCGAGGGTTCCCTCACCATGATCAGAGATAGACAGCATGTGGATGTATCGTAGACAGCGAGGGTTTCCTCACCATGATCAGAGATAGACAGCATGTGGATGTATCGAGACAGCGAGGGTTCCCTCACCATGATCAGAGATATTCAGCATGTGGTTTTATCTTAGGCAGCGAGGGTTCCCTCACCATGATCAGAGATAGACAGCATATGGATGTATCGTAGGCAGCGAGGGTTCCCTCACCATGATCAGAGATAGACAGCATGTGGTTTTATCTTAGGCAGCGAGGGTTCCCTCACCATGATCAGAGATAGACAGCATGTGGATGTATCGTAGACAGCGAGGGTTCCCTCACCATGATCAGAGATATTCAGCATGTGGTTTTATCTTAGGCAGCGAGGGTTTCCCTCACCATGATCAGAGATAGACAGCATATGGATGTATCGTAGGCAGCGAGGGTTCCCTCACCATGATCAGAGATAGACAGCATGTGGATGTATCGTAGACAGCGAGGGTTTCCTCACCATGATCAGAGATAGACAGCATGTGGATGTATCGTAGGCAGCGAGGGTTCCCTCACCATGATCAGAGATAGACAGCATGTGGATGTATCGTAGACAGCGAGGGTTTCCTCACCATGATCAGAGATAGACAGCATGTGGATGTATCGTAGGCAGCGAGGGTTTCCTCACCATGATCAGAGATAGACAGCATGTGGATGTATCGTAGACAGCGAGGGTTCCCTCACCATGATCAGAGATAGACAGCATGTGGTTTTATCTTAGGCAGCGAGGGTTCCCTCACCATGATCAGAGATAGACAGCATGTGGATGTATCGTAGACAGCGAGGGTTCCCTCACCATGATCAGAGATAGACAGCATGTGGATTTATCGTAGAGTAGCGAGGGTTCCCTCACCATGATCAGAGATAGACAGCATGTGGATGTATCGTTTAGAGACAGACAGCATGTGGATGTATCGTAGACAGCGAGGGTTCCCTCACCATGATCAGAGATAGACAGCATGTGGATGTATCGTAGGCAGCGAGGGTTCCCTCACCATGATCAGAGATAGACAGCATGTGGATGTATCGTAGACAGCGAGGGTTCCCTCACCATGATCAGAGATAGACAGCATGTGGATGTATCGTAGGCAGCGAGGGTTCCCTCACCATGATCAGAGATAGACAGCATGTGGATGTATCGTAGACAGCGAGGGTTCCCTCACCATGATCAGAGATAGACAGCATGTGGATGTATCGTAGACAGCGAGGGTTCCCTCACCATGATCAGAGATATTCAGCATGTGGTTTTATCTTAGGCAGCGAGGGTTCCCTCACCATGATCAGAGATAGACAGCATATGGATGTATCGTAGGCAGCGAGGGTTCCCTCACCATGATCAGAGATAGACAGCATGTGGATGTATCGTAGGCAGCGAGGGTTCCCTCACCATGATCAGAGATAGACAGCATGTGGATGTATCGTAGACAGCGAGGGTTCCCTCACCATGATCAGAGATAGTAGACAGCGAGGGTTCCCTCACCATGATCAGAGATAGACAGCATGTGGATGTATCGTAGACAGCGAGGGTTCCCTCACCATGATCAGAGATAGACAGCATGTGGATTTATCGTAGGCAGCGAGGGTTCCCTCACCATGATCAGAGATAGACAGCATATGGATGTATCGATTAGAGATAGACAGCATGTGGATGTATCGTAGACAGCGAGGGTTTCCTCACCATGATCAGAGATAGACAGCATGTGGATGTATCGTAGACAGCGAGGGTTTCCTCACCATGATCAGAGATAGACAGCATGTGGATGTATCGTAGCAGCGAGGGTTCCCTCACCATGATCAGAGATAGACAGCATGTGGATGTATCGTAGCAGCGAGGTTCCCTCACCATGATCAGAGATAGACAGCATGTGGATGTATCGTAGGCAGCGAGGGTTTCCTCACCATGATCAGAGATAGACAGCATGTGGATGTATCGTAGGCAGCGAGGGTTCCCTCACCATGATCAGAGATAGACAGCATGTGGATGTATCGTAGACAGCGAGGGTTCCCTCACCATGATCAGAGATAGACAGCATGTGGATGTATCGTAGCAGCGAGGGTTCCCTCACCATGATCAGAGATAGACAGCATATGGATGTATCGATTAGAGATAGACAGCATGTGGATGTATCGTAGGCAGCGAGGGTTCCCTCACCATGATCAGAGATAGACAGCATGTGGATGTATCGTAGACAGCGAGGGTTCCCTCACCATGATCAGAGATAGACAGCATGTGGATGTATCGTAGACAGCGAGGGTTCCCTCACCATGATCAGAGATAGACAGCATGTGGATGTATCGTAGGATTAGATCAGAGATAGACAGCATGTGGATGTATCGTAGCAGCGAGGTTCCTCACCATGATAGAGATAGACAGCATGTGGATGTATCGAGGCGGTTAGAGATAGACAGCATGTGGATGTATGATCGTAGCAGCGAGGGTTCCTCACCATGATCAAGATAGACAGCATGTGAGTGTTAGAGAATCAGCATGTAGTATCGACACGAGGTCCTCACAGATCAGATAGACAGCATGTGGATGTATCGATTAGAGATAGACAGCATGTGGATGTATCGATTAGAGATAGACAGCATGTGGATGTATCGATTAGAGATAGACAGCATGTGGATGTATCGTTAGAGATAGACAGCGAGTGGATTATCGATAGAGATACCATGATCAGAGATAGACAGCATGTGGATGTATCGATTAGAGATAGACAGCATGTGGATGTATCGTAGGCAGCGAGGGTTCCCTCACCATGATCAGAGATAGACAGCATATGGATGTATCGATTAGAGATAGACAGCATGTGGATGTATCGTAGGCAGCGAGGGTTTCCTCACCATGATCAGAGATAGACAGCATGTGGATGTATCGTAGGCAGCGAGGGTTCCCTCACCATGATCAGAGATAGACAGCATGTGGATGTATCGTAGACAGCGAGGGTTCCCTCACCATGATCAGAGATAGACAGCATGTGGATGTATCGTAGACAGCGAGGGTTCCCTCACCATGATCAGAGATATTCAGCATGTGGTTTTATCTTAGGCAGCGAGGGTTCCCTCACCATGATCAGAGATAGACAGCATATGGATGTATCGATTAGAGATAGACAGCATGTGGATGTATCGTAGACAGCGAGGGTTCCCTCACCATGATCAGAGATAGACAGCATGTGGATGTATCGTAGACAGCGAGGGTTCCCTCACCATGATCAGAGATATTCAGCATGTGGTTTTATCTTAGGCAGCGAGGGTTCCCTCACCATGATCAGAGATAGACAGCATATGGATGTATCCGATTAGAGATAGACAGCATGTGGATGTATCAGAGCGAGTTTCACGATCAGAGATAGACAGCATGTGGATGTATCGATTAGAGAGTAGACAGCATGTGGATGTATCGATTAGAGATAGACACATGATCAGAGATAGACAGCATGTGGATGTATCGATAGAGATCAGCGAGGGATTACGATCAGAGATAGACAGCATATGGATGTATCGATTAGAGATAGACAGCATGTGGATGTATCGATAGAGGATAGCAGCATGTGGATGTATCGATCGAGGCAGCGAGGGTTCCCTCACCATGATCAGAGATAGACAGCATATGGATGTATCGATTAGAGATAGACAGCATGTGGATGTATCGATAGAGATAGACAGCATGGGATGTATCGATTAGAGATAGACACCATGATCGAGAGATAGACAGCATGTGGATGTATCGATAGAGAAGACAGCATGTGGATGTATCTCACATGATCATCAGAGATAGACAGCATATGGATGTATCGTAGACAGCGAGGGTTTCTCACCATGATCAGAGATAGACAGCATGTGGATGTATCGTAGACAGCGAGGGTTCCCTCACCATGATCAGAGATAGACAGCATGTGGATGTATCGATTAGAGATAGACAGCATATGGATGTATCGATCAGAGATAGACAGCATGTGGATGTATCGATTAGAGATAGACAGCATGTGGATGTATCGATCAGAGATAGACAGCATATGGATGTATCGATTAGAGATAGACAGCATGTGGATGTATCGTAGGCAGCGAGGGTTCCCTCACCATGATCAGAGATAGACAGCATATGGATGTATCGATTAGAGATAGACAGCATATGGATGTATCGATCAGAGATAGACAGCATGTGGATGTATCGTAGGCAGCGAGGGTTCCCTCACCATGATCAGAGATAGACAGCATGTGGATGTATCGATTAGAGATAGACAGCATATGGATGTATCGATCAGAGATAGACAGCATGTGGATGTATCGATTAGAGATAGACAGCATATGGATGTATCGATTAGAGATAGACAGCATGTGGATGTATCGTAGACAGCGAGGGTTCCCTCACCATGATCAGAGATAGACAGCATGTGGATGTATCGTAGGCAGCGAGGGTTTCCTCACCATGATCAGAGATAGACAGCATGTGGATGTATCGTAGGCAGCGAGGGTTTTCTCACCATGATCAGAGATAGACAGCATATGGATGTATCGATTAGAGATAGACAGCATGTGGATGTATCGTAGGCAGCGAGGGTTTTCTCACCATGATCAGAGATAGACAGCATATGGATGTATCGATTAGAGATAGACAGCATATGGATGTATCGATCAGAGATAGACAGCATGTGGATGTATCGTAGACAGCGAGGGTTCCCTCACCATGATCAGAGATAGACAGCATGTGGATGTATCGTAGGCAGCGAGGGTTCCCTCACCATGATCAGAGATAGACAGCATGTGGATGTATCGTAGGCAGCGAGGGTTTTCTCACCATGATCAGAGATAGACAGCATATGGATGTATCGTAGGCAGCGAGGGTTTCCTCGCCATGATCAGAGATAGACAGCATGTGATGTATCGTAGGCAGCGAGGGTTCCTCATGATCAGAGATAGACAGCATGTGATGTATCGTAGGCAGCGAGGGTTCCCTCACCATGATCAGAGATAGACAGCATGTGGATGTATCGTAGGCAGCGAGGGTTCCCTCACCATGATCAGAGATAGACAGCATGTGGATGTATCGTAGGCAGCGAGGGTTTCCTCACCATGATCAGAGATAGACAGCATGTGGATGTATCGTAGACAGCGAGGGTTCCCTCACCATGATCAGAGATAGACAGCATGTGGATGTATCGTAGACAGCGAGGGTTCCCTCACCATGATCAGAGATAGACAGCATATGGATGTATCGTAGACAGCGAGGGTTTCTCACCATGATCAGAGATAGACAGCATATGGATGTATCGTAGGCAGCGAGGGTTCCCTCACCATGATCAGAGATAGACAGCATGTGGATGTATCGTAGACAGCGAGGGTTCCCTCACCATGATCAGAGATAGACAGCATATGGATGTATCGTAGACAGCGAGGGTTTTCTCACCATGATCAGAGATAGACAGCATTGGATGTGTACGCGAGGGTTCCATGATCAGAGATAGACGCTCCGTAGCAGCGAGGGTTCCCCACCATGATCAGAGATAGACAGCATGTGGATGTATCGTAGACAGCGAGGGTTTTCTCACCATGATCAGAGATAGACAGCATATGGATGTATCGTAGGCAGCGAGGGTTCCCTCACCATGATCAGAGATAGACAGCATATGGGTGTACATACGGCCTGACACAAGAGGTATCTTGAAGACAGCATGTGGATGTAAATACAGTTTGTCACAAGTGGATCTCTTAAAGACATAAAACATTAATACAACGCCAGAACACCTATATCGATCAATTAAGATGAAGTTGCAAAACCAAGAAAAGTAATATTTTGGTTACACTGAAGGTTTGTACCGCTGTTTTGCTACATGGCTCAGTGCGTCCACTGCACGGTAGTTAGGACAACACCGGGAAATATCAAACGACAATTAATTTTGGATTCCATATTTCGTATCCTGGACTCAGTTATAACCGGAACAATGACATTAATCCCCATCAATCAATCAAAAGAGTCCATATTTAATTTATTAAAAAGAAAATTATAAGTGATGATAAGTGTGATATGCTATTGGCTTTAGCGACTTCACAGAATTTATAATATATATTTTATATCTACATTTTGAGAATTTTCAAGCGTTTTTGTGTGTACCTTTAAATATCAACATTAAATTATCAGCCAATATTGACAATATCTATAATAATTGAAAATAACAAACAGTAGATGTTCCACATCTTCGCATCAAACTTTTGTAACAAATAAAATCGGGACGAGAAACATTATTGACATTGAAATTCGGATAAAAAAATACGTTCTTAAATGACATTAGCTGTTAATAGGACGTTAAACTAATATATTTACATATGCCTCTATATAGTCAATGGGAGGGGAGTTGCGTTCATATTAGCGTAATCGCAATGACGTATGAATACAAACGCAGTGCAGGTTCGGACTACTTCTAGTTGACGCTTCGATAAAATTTTGCGTCAAAAGTTGGGTCTTGACGGATTTCAAAATAACAATAAAGAGTTTCTATTAGATCTAATTAAATATATGTATTTGACATCAAAACAAAAGATGTGTTCAAGCATTGTAACGGTAATAAACAACCAAATGAATCGCTGGTCGAGGCTACAACCGGGGGACTTTCCTCAGGAATGTTCGGGGGAATTCCGTACCATTTCCTATCCGAAACAGTATCATCAGCTTTACCCCCGTCTTTGCATTCAAAATAGGCCTACACACACCATGCAAACACTTGTCTATCCTCCGTATAATAGAATAAAAGCCATGACTATAAAGAATTCAGTCTATATCGCTTTCGTAGACCGACACATAACAAACATTCAGCAGCTCAATGGTCATACCATCAATAGGCCTATATCACAGTTACTTTCCTCCGTTGAAAATCAAATATGGCGGCTCGCTCCACTTCGGACCGCATCACTACCCTGACAACGATACATACCGGTAGTTGTTCCACCTCGCTTATTTCAATTTTTATGCGAAATAGACATTATTGATATTTATCAAATTGAAAAAAAAACAACATAATTTTAAAATAATTCAAAGGTGTCATTGTTATACTTGAAATCAAACTGCAGCTATAACATTCAACAATCGGAACTATATCTTTGGTCATCATGATTAGCAACCATCACCGTTTTAAATTTGACGTAAAAGTAGCCTTATTTATGTAAATAACGCGCTACATTGAATATGTCTGTATCCCATTGCGTTCATACCACCTTTAACGCAATCAAAACACTGTTCAATCTCTATAAAAACCCAGAAGCCTCGGATCGTGAACCCCGGAATTTAATCATAGAAATTTCTTCTTACTATAGGCTGTATATACCACTTGTCAATAACAAAAGTCTTACGTGTTTCTAGAAGACATTTCCTTTTTTAAATGCGACAAAGCTGAACACCTGCCATGGGAACCAATGAGAACAATAAAACGTTAATAATTCTTATTTTAGCATTTTCAACTCTTAATTTTTTTATCAATTATTGATTACATCAAATGGTTTAATTCACGCTGAACGCCCTTTTTATAGATTTAGTCTCTCTACGACTTGTGACGGTAAAGAAGGGACAAACGAAGCCATTGTGTATGTTTGTCTTGTATGATTCCTAACTACAGATTACCAACACGACCAGCCTCGATGTAACAACGACCGTCACCTCTGTCAATAACACATGCTGCACATGTTTGTTTATCTCAGGGGTATTGTTGATTGCACGATAAGATGGTAATAGAACGACCTTAATCCGCCAGCAAGGAACACGGACCTTATCTCGAGTAAGGAGAAACAAATTAACGAATTACGATTAGATTCCCATCTGTCAAGCGTTGTGTAAGCTTTATAAGATGTTGGCTAACACCATGCCTTGGTGCTGTGTCTGCTCCAATCATTTCTCCGTTAGTACCAACTGACCAGATTAAGTTAGAATGTAGACACTTTTTTTTCTCACACAAAAATGTATCTTGTTTCCAATCCTATACAATTAGGCCTGAATCACAGGTGAATATGACATCTTGTTTCGCTAATGTACAAAAACAGAGCGATTACAGATAAAATGAGACCCATGATTACTTAGATCCAAGTGTCAATAAACATCTATATATAACACTGACTTCCTTTGAACATGTTATCCATCTCTTAATTACTTTTCTATACACTAAACGGAGTTATCGGATGGTATCAGCGGTCCACAATCAATAACATGTATCAGAAGAAAGTAATTTACAGACCTAAACTTCGTCATATCTAGGAAATAAACTCAATACAACATTAAAGACGTGATTGTTCTATCCTTTAGCTATATACAAGAACATCATTAATGAGTCGACACAATATACCCATAACAATACAAGTTCAAAGTTCGACTAGAGGTCAACAGGAATTCAAGCATAGCGCAATCGCTATCGTACCTTAATTAAATGCTTAATATTATACCTTGTAATGCTTACTTGTTAGACAGAGTTCAGTACAGAATTTATTACTACCACATACAGCACAGATAGTTATGGAACTAATGGTGTTTCCTCTGTAGGTGTTGTTACTCCTAGAATCAGACCAAATAGCAATGACATGTGAACTTAATAACACACGACCAAGCATACCATCATTGAAGTCCTAAAGCTACACAAACTTTTCAAACTTCACATAGGATAATTTTAAACGTCAAATCGTCATGTTTATTATAAAAGGTGTATTTCATCCATAGTAAGTCTACACCCCTTGGTGGACCTTTAAGAATGTTGATTGGTAGTATTCAGTAATATTAGAACCAAGTTTAAGTACATTTATAAATGAAGACTAGCATGCATATTAAGAACATTTATGATTTAAGACTGTAATACATGTCAGTAAATTTTGAATTAAGACCGTTATACATTTTTGAATTAAGACCAATATACATGTTATTACATTTTGATTAAGACCATTTTACATTTTAGTACATTTTGAATTAAGATCATCATGCATTTTAAGTACAAAGAACTTTAGGTCGGTACACTGTCCTTTAGTTTTGATTATTAGAATGTATACTTCCCGATGGGTAAAACCACCACATTGACGTCACTCTCCGAGACTTATGACATTTCCATGGCTGGTGAACTATGATTGACTTTAATATAACACCTAACTTCTGTATAATAGTACGGGGGCCTCGACTAATGCCTTAACAATGGAAAGCAATTATATGTAATTAGCGTTTCAGTATTATTTTACCGATAAGTTCGTTTGTATATTAAACGCCGATTGTAAACACACAAAGAGATCAATGAACTATCATGCAAATGCTATCGAAGGAGTTTTACAATTATATTTCATACAGACAGTCTATTTTCCATTCCCCAACAGGATATTCTAATAAGATACCGTGATCAGAAAAACAAAATAATGATTGAAAGAACGAATAAAATAAAATCCATCAATGAGATATTAAACATAAGTAAGATATTACCGGTAGCTTGTAGGGAGTAAGAATTATTACTGGTTTACAATCATACGCAACGGTTTCAACTTAATATTCGGAAACGGGCCTTGAGACATTTCCTGAGGGACGCAAAAGAAGAAAACTTTGTTTAGTCGACAAAATCGAAAATAATTTAGCACCAAACTATCTCCATTCTCTTCTTCCTCCAAAAGTCGGCGATAGTAATAACTATGCTTTAAAGACAAACAGTAATTATAGAATTCCTCTTTACAGACTTTCTTTAACTAAATCTTCTTTTATACCTTCTTCTCATCCTCAGTAACCCAGGTGATATACACACTACCGTTAATATCAATAAATGATACATTGCTGAAAGTCGGTTTCTGTGGATGCCTTCGTCTCTTTATAAGTTGAATGACTTGGATGAAGCGACTGGATCATCACCTTCATTAGCAACTTAAAAAAATATCTATCACAAAATTCTAATGAAGGATATTCGGCCCATTACAATTTTGGTGACAAAAATACAAATATTGTACATACAAGTAAAGTTAGGCATGTTAGTACATTTTAACTAAGACCAATTTACTTTTAGTAAATTCTGAATTAAGACCATTTCACATAAAAATAAAATCCATCAATAATGTATCAAACATAAGTCAAATATTACCGGTAACTTGTAGGGAGTTATATACAATTATGACCCGCTGTGGTGGGATACATCTAACATTGTCTCCCTGGAATAAATGTTGCCACTGTTGGTTAAAGCTACGACGTCAGCTTCCGGTCAAGTTAGGAGCGTCCAAAGGATTATTTCCCTTAGGTTACCCCTCTTCCCCATCCAGGGAAATATCTAACTTATTCAATGTCATGTGATCAAGTTTAATCCAATCAGAAGAGTTATAATAACACGTCCATACTCACGACGACCATATCTAAGGTGGATACGGATGATGATTTCGACATCACCTATCTTACATTTCCAGTAATCAGCGTCTACAAACTCAAATGTGTCAACGATTTCGTTTTCCACCTGCAAATGAAATATCTTTAAGAAAAACCATTGCCCCACTCTGTAGTAGCAAGTACTCTGGCATGTAACAACCAATAAATGGAAAAAATAATACTGTAATAGGAGAAATTGATATATTTCAAAAATTTTAAAAAATATTCAACCTATTTACAATTGCATAATTACGTGATATATAAATGATAACCGAGCGTAACACATTAAAATTAATATCTCGCAATAATAAAGTCATTGATCTTTTCGCTGTTGTTACCATTGCTAATTTGTAAGCCAAGATTAATAAACTTTTAGAGTGTATAGCTTCTCGTTCATACTTTTTGCTTATCATTAATCTGCCGAACTTTTGCACGTTGGGAACGCAAATTCATTTTAAGACGATTTATCAAGAACATGTTGCGTTGGCCAAAGTATACAGAAACCAAATACATTAACATTAAACTATTAAAACGTATAACCTGGCGCCGACTTTGTCTGATCAGCTGATAATATAATCATTATTTTTTGGAAAGAAGACACACCATAATGTAGTGTGGATGATACTTCGAATAGTGCTGATAATTTGTTCACTCGAACAACAAAATACATTTGATGGTTTCCTATCTAGGTCATTGACAATGAATTATCACACAGTAATAGACTTAAAGATCACATGTCTATACGTTGTTTGACTGTTTCGTATGTCTTTGTTGCCTAATATATCTTTATTCGTTTAAGGGATGTATATTTCCAACGTAATGTAGTGTGTAGTCTCAGTATACGAAATGCCAAAGAGGATATCATGTCGGTATATATAATCCTGACGACTGAAACTATCTAAAGTCTGGGATGCTCTTTATGACTTACTGGCAGGTAATCGTAACATCAAACTTGTCGTTTGATGAGATTAGACCTGGCAAAATTTTCTTCGATTTTAATCGTCTAGTTTGAGATTGTGTTTATGATAAATGCTAACATCACTGATGTAAATATTTAAATAGTTATAGTTTATAGTTTATAGTGTTCTATCGGAATATAAGTGATATTCTCTGTTCTTATAAATATTTTCAATCCCCAATATTCATTTCATATATATCGGCTGATGAGAGGTTATAGGTCATTTTTCCTTTTTTTAAAAAAAACCCCGTCAATTGCTATTTTGTCCAGCAGTATTACGAAGGCTGCATATCGATGTGGTATTGTTAGAAAACTTTTGACAGATTGATCTGTCAATATATTAGATATTAGACCAGACTTACAGTAACTTCATTGCTGGTTCCATTGTTGTACCGTTTCCTATACGAATTTGTGTGACTGCAAGATTGAACATAAGAATATTCTGTATCGATAACGGAAAACATCGTATATAAATGATATTGATATTTTACTCGAGGATCACAAAATGAAATAAAACATGTGATTCCGTGGGTAGAACATCCCTATCATTTTATCCACATACGAAAGGTGTTTATTACTCTCATACCTCGGTATATTTATTACAATTTTGATGAGGATGTCCACACTACCATATATTACTGTCGGCGATCACAAACATGTTTTCTGGTCATACAACTTAAGCATTGTATGTTCTTTTTTTGTGTTTCATTCGTTGATTCTTAATAATATAGCATATGTGAATAGCGGTGTTTTATTTTTGTTTTCACTTTAAACTCTACCAAAACAGGCAACTACATAGCATTACCGGGTCGTGTATGTCGTGGAGGGCGTAGTAGAGTCTTCATTCAGCGTGACTAGGGCTGGTTTCTGAAAATATATTCAAATGATGACAGCAGTTTTGAGGATGCGGCGAGGTCAAGAGGATGTGCTGCATGGGAAGCCATGTGATACAGTCTCAGACAATGTGAGTGTTTTATACGTGATAAACCAGTATTACAGTCAAAGGTGAGAGACATTGTGATACTCAACCGACACTTTTCGTTCGGTGAATTGTTTGAGATGTGAAGTCGCACTAGTGGGGTGAGAAGTGAACATTCATAAGTACAAACGGCTGAATATCGTACGTACGAAACACTTGATACTGTCCGCGGTCGTCTCAAGAGGATAACATAGGCGGACTATATCGTTAATATAAAAACAGTGTAAATAAGTTAATTTACACGAATACACGTGAATACAAGCAGGACAAAAGCGCGAAAAACCACTGCGCCACCAAAGTTTCTATTTCTCGATGAACTTTATTTTCAGAAACTAGACTGGAATTACATTAAGAACACAAACAACAGGATTGGCTTGAAAATTTTTCATGAACGGAGATTTGACTTGCAGTCACGGTTTTCTTGGAACCTATTTCGCTAGATAGCGGCATATATATATGTGGATGTAAAGAATAGGATTGCTCTAATCTCGCATTTATAAAATGTTATTTACATTCTGTGACCCTTAGTAGAAGCTCCACTGTCATTCTTATCCAGATATAAAAAAAAGTCTCATAATACTGTATTTTTCGTTTTCACAAAGGAACTGGTCACCCATTGCAATGACCGATATTGAAGGGTACCAGTTGATTGACGTCAGCGTGGCTGTTGTTATTTAGAGAGGACACACTAAAGGTATAGATTTCTCCCGAACACAAGTTGTACATTCGATGCTGCTGTTACTGTAGTATTACCATACCACAAAGATTCCAGGCAAATATCGCAAACTAGTCATACAATGTCATTCGTGTGCACTGTGACGACATTTTTGTGCTATTTAAGTCTTTTACGTTACTGTGATTTTTTTTTAATTTTCAATTACAATATGGTCACTTTACCGGCTTCATTCACAGAAATATGTCGCTAAAATGGAAGATATTTCATTTGTAATCATATCTGGCAGATTATCAAGTTTACGCCTGTTAGCATAACTGGTCTTCTTTCTGTGTTTTTACGTGGTATCTTTTAATTTTTTTTCTAGATTCTATCCATTTTCTATGAACGCTGAATGACACTATTACATGTTATCTGTTGATGAGTGCTCTTGGTTTCTGTATTATAACTATCGATGTGTTCTACTAAACAATCATTGAAACCAATGATCTGCAGCATGTTTCCGACGTTTCATGGCTAAGCGACGTTAATGCACAAAAACAGTCAGAAATCCGTATGTCAAAGGAATGAGACAAAAAACAAAATTAATTAAAATAGGTCAGGGATAATGAAATTGAAATATTTCTTTTGGTGTTCCATCTTATGTACGGTTACAGCTATATTCATTCAATGACGCCTATCTGTTCATATGTACACATCACAATACATTTTTTGTGAAGATTAAACCAAATCACAATGCCGAAAAATTGTTATGACAATTTATATGCATGGAATATACGGCCGTACCGGGGTTGGAACCAGGTGTCTTAAAGGGACAATTCAGTCTAAGAGAACATTAAGAAAGAAAAGCCCACTGTAGTGAAATGTGTCTGAAATGTTCAAACTCGCTCGCTGTCCGCCATTATCCATTGGTACCGGACGCCTTGTATGCCTAACTCTAATCATTGCTAGTGGAGTAAAGTAAGTTTTGTAGTAGTGGGTTTACCGTATTATGTGCTTGCTCTTACCTAGAATACAATGTCATCATTTTCTCGGTGGTTATGTATTGCATTTATTTAACTTGTACATATTGGTCCTGCTGAATAGTATTCCTGGCTATGTAACAGAATAGGACTTAATCGTCCCTTTAAGAAAGAAAACCATCATTCAACAAAACCCTGATGAACAAGCGTCATCGAAATGTTAAAAAAGATTTGCTGTATTGGTTTTGTTAAAATATTTACAAACACAAGTTATGGTTTATCGTCATGATTGGTGGCGCCAATGATTGAATTATGCGATAGTTTACGAAAAGGATTTAACTGTTTGTGCAGATTTCTGCTTACTGAGTAGATGCTGAGTTCCGATGATGGTGAAGGAGACATTTTGGTAATGCCGCAGACATGTATTTGCTAGAAGATCTTGAAATCCTATAAGTCACACAGAATTTTCACAATTAAAAAAACAACCCAATAATAGTCTCTACCTTAGGTGACATGATAGGAAGGAATGTGTCATTTTAGAAATAAAGATGTCCATTTTAATGCGTGTTCAAGAAGTTACATTCATATAGTAGAGTCAATACATTTACACACTTTGTGCGTCAGTGTGGAAATTCTGACAGATCTGTATTTTCACAATATTTAAGCAATAAACTGTTACCATATACAGTTGATATGAAGCCCATCCGGAAGGAAGATAAATAGAATGGCGCCCGTTAGGGCGCCATGAATATTTATCTTTCGGACGGATGGGCTCATATCAACTGTATGTCAAATCTGGTAACAGTTTATTACTTATATTTCCATTACGACAATTCGAATGCAAAACTATACACATATATCCTTTAAATTTCCCGCTTGCGCTAGTGTTTACGTCAGCAAGTTCAATAGACGGAACAGCAATATCATCAGCTTCTGAATATAGTTCAACACGTAACGGTTTGAAACAAGCGAACAAATGAAAATTATGCCATGACGTTTTTTAATACATGCTATTTTGTCAACACGATAATACTATTAGATTTCATAGACTGCTCAACTTTAAAACCACTTTTGAAATTATTTGACCGTTATGTATAGGCGTAAGTATACATTCAATACATTGTCAGTGACGCGGCGGAAACGTTAAATATTCATACGTTTGACCAGATTGGAGTTCATAGCCAGATATTGCCCATCTGGTTTAACATAGATAAACGGGAAACTGAAAATAGAATGGAAATATATTAGTATGAAAGGAATTGAAATAATCTCTAAAACATTATTCATATACTTTAACTTAGACGTATGAGTTTTTGAAAAATAGACTTCTCCACCTTATTCAGCTAGATATTGTATAAATGACAACTTTGTCTCTGAAGAAATGTATACTTTTATTGAATACCTGTGGTCCTCATTGAAGGAAAAGTGCAGGTGCTTTATTTATGTAAAGACATAATAAATGAATATTTCAGTGTTAATTTGTTTAAATCTGAATGTACAAAATGTAAATGTAAAAAGATATTGAAGGCTTCAGTGTGGAATATTAAAAAAAAGCTATATGTTTTATTTCCTGAGTAGCTTATTTAGGGGTTCATGTCTTAGTATATCTTATCCATAAACTGTATTGATGTTTTGTGTTTTATCTTATCCCTAAACTGTATTGATGTTTTGTGTTATATCTTATCCCTAAACTGTATTGATGTTTTGTGTTATATCTTATCCATAAACTGTATTGATGTTTTGTGTTTTATCTTATCCATAAACTGTATTGATGTTTTGTGTTTTATCTTATCCATAAACTGTATTGATGTTTTGTGTTTTATCTTATCCCTAAACTGTATTGATGTTTTGTGTTATATCTTATCCATAAACTGTATTGATGTTTTGTGTTTTATCTTATCCATAAACTGTATTGATGTTTTGTGTTTTATCTTATCCATAAACTGTATTGATGTTTTGTGTTTTATCTTATCCCTAAACTGTATTGATGTTTTGTGTTATATCTTATCCATAAACTGTATTGATGTTTTGTGTTATATCTTATTAAATGTGTTATATCTTATCCATAAACTGTATTGATGTTTTGTGTTTTATCTTATCCCTAAACTGTATTGATGTTTTGTGTTATATCTTATCCATAAACTGTATTGATGTTTTGTGTTTTATCTTATCCATAAACTGTATTGATGTTTTGTGTTATATCTTATCCATAAACTGTATTGATGTTTTGTTTTATCTTATCCCTAAACTGTATTGATGTTTTGTGTTTTATCTTATCCATAAACTGTATTGATGTTTTGTGTTATATCTTATCCATAAACTGTATTGATGTTTTGTGTTATATCTTATCCATAAACTGTATTGATGTTTTGTGTTATATCTTATCCATAAACTGTATTGATGTTTTGTGTTATATCTTATCCATAAACTGTATTGATGTTTTGTGTTATATCTTATCCATAAACTGTATTGATGTTTTGTGTTATATCTTATCCATAAACTGTATTGATGTTTTGTGTTTTATCTTATCCATAAACTGTATTGATGTTTTGTGTTATATCTTATCCATAAACTGTATTGATGTTTTGTGTTATATCTTATCCATAAACTGTATTGATGTTTTGTGTTATATCTTATCCATAAACTGTATTGATGTTTTGTGTTATATCTTATCCATAAACTGTATTGATGTTTTGTGTTTATCTTATCCATAAACTGTATTGATGTTTTGTGTTATATCTTATCCATAAACTGTATTGATGTTTTGTGTTATATCTTATCCATAAACTGTATTGATGTTTTGTGTTATATCTTATCCATAAACTGTATTGATGTTTTGTGTTATATCTTATCCATAAACTGTATTGATGTTTTGTGTTATATCTTATCCATAAACTGTATTGATGTTTTGTGTGTATATCTTATCCATAAACTGTATTGATGTTTTGTGTTATATCTTATCCATAAACTGTATTGATGTTTTGTGTTATATCTTATCCATAAACTGTATTGATGTTTTGTGTTATATCTTATCCATAAACTGTATTGATGTTTTGTGTTATATCTTATCCATAAACTGTATTGATGTTTTGTGTTATATCTTATCCATAAACTGTATTGATGTTTTGTGTTATATCTTATCCATAAACTGTATTGATGTTTTTGTGTTATATCTTATCCATAAACTGTATTGATGTTTTGTGTTATATCTTATCCATAAACTGTATTGATGTTTTGTGTTATATCTTATCCATAAACTGTATTGATGTTTTGTGTTATATCTTATCCATAAACTGTATTGATGTTTTGTGTTATATCTTATCCATAAACTGTATTGATGTTTTGTGTTATATCTTATCCATAAACTGTATTGATGTTTTGTGTTATATCTTATCCATAAACTGTATTGATGTTTTGTGTTATATCTTATCCATAAACTGTATTGATGTTTTGTGTTATATCTTATCCATAAACTGTATTGATGTTTTGTGTTATATCTTATCCATAAACTGTATTGATGTTTTGTGTTATATCTTATCCATAAACTGTATTGATGTTTTGTGTTATATCTTATCCATAAACTGTATTGATGTTTTGTGTTATATCTTATCCATAAACTGTATTGATGTTTTGTGTTATATCTTATCCATAAACTGTATTGATGTTTTGTGTTATATCTTATCCATAAACTGTATTGATGTTTTGTGTTATATCTTATCCATAAACTGTATTGATGTTTTGTGTTATATCTTATCCATAAACTGTATTGATGTTTTGTGTTATATCTTATCCATAAACTGTATTGATGTTTTGTGTTATATCTTATCCATAAACTGTATTGATGTTTTGTGTTTTATCTTATCCATAAACTGTATTGATGTTTTGTGTTATATCTTATCCCTAAACTGTATTGATGTTTTGTGTTATATCTTATCCATAAACTGTATTGATGTTTTGTGTTATATCTTATCCATAAACTGTATTGATGTTTTGTGTTATATCTTATCCATAAACTGTATTGATGTTTTGTGTAATATCTTATCCATAAACTGTATTGATGTTTTGTGTTATATCTTATCCATAAACTGTATTGATGTTTTGTGTTATATCTTATCCATAAACTGTATTGATGTTTTGTGTTATATCTTATCCATAAACTGTATTGATGTTTTGTGTTATATCTTATCCATAAACTGTATTGATGTTTTGTGTTATATCTTATCCATAAACTGTATTGATGTTTTGTGTTATATCTTATCCCTAAACTGTATTGATGTTTTGTGTTATATCTTATCCATAAACTGTATTGATGTTTTGTGTTTTATCTTATCCATAAACTGTATTGATGTTTTGTGTTATATCTTATCCCTAAACTGTATTGATGTTTTGTGTTTTATCTTATCCATAAACTGTATTGATGTTTTGTGTTATATCTTATCCATAAACTGTATTGATGTTTTGTGTTATATCTTATCCATAAACTGTATTGATGTTTTGTGTTTGTTGAATTATTTCATAAAGGTCTATTTAGCCCCAAAAACGTTCAAACCTGTTACTAAATGACAGAATCGAAGAATTTCAAATATCGAGTATATCCCTGAAATAATATGTCGATTTCGATATGCCAAGACGGCGTTTGTGAAATACGATTTATCGTCGATTATTCCCACATCCCAGCGAGTGTGATGTCATATTTTGACGCGAGTCATGTGATATTATAATTATCGGAAGGTGGGACTAATCGACGGTACATCATACTATATCGACATCGTTTTTATATCTTACTGGATTGGTATAATAGTCGTGTAATATTGAAGCTGTAGCTGTAATAGTAACCATCGTGATTATCCATTACATTGAGCATTCTACTTCTAACGTCATTGTGCCCAAATTGATACTGTACCAAAATTGATACTGCACCCAAATTGATACTGTACCCAAATTGATACCCTTATTGAAAAAAATACCTTAAACATTTTTTTGTTAAAATTTACCTCATTTCTTAGTGGTGATACCAAAGATGCATCATTTATTGATAATTACACTTCGTTTTATGTCCCTATTTCTGTTATTTTCTCTGAAAGATAACTTTGAAATTGATAAATCTGTCTGAAACGTGTTAATCCCTAGAAATGTAGCCGTGCGACAATAACTATTTTTACTATAATCGTGTTATTTCAATGAGTAAGGCCTCCTCAAAGAAATTTTTATTAAATAATGAAATTTAAGATATAAACACTTAACAGAAATAGATAAAATATAGTTGCCACACATTTTTTTTTTCATTTAATTACCTGCAAATTGCTCACTGTACATGTATAGTGTTATTTCTCCATCTTGATTTTTACTTAAACTGTTACTGGATTCAAGTATCTTGTAACTTGATTAATTCATAAAATATGTTTGTAGTTATTTTACATTGAAATTTTTTACAATCATTAAAAATAATTGATAGTGTTCTTTTGACATATACACCACATTGGAACTATATAGACTTAGGTGAATGCCACAGAAAACTTAATTCAAATCATTGAAATATCACACAAATCATTACGTTGTGTAACGGGAGTACTGAATTAGTGCAGGTACTGTTGTGAAAACACTTGTACAATTTTTACAGTAAAATGTATTACTGTATTCAGTATAACTCAGTATAATAAACGCATCTTCATCCCCTTTATAAAGTAAAATCACAAAAACTATCTATATTGATTTTTCTTAATTTTATACATTTTTCTTGCTGGGTATCGATTTGGGTACACATCATGTGACAAAACTAGAAATTTCGGCACATGATATTAATCGTTCTAACAATAAAAATAAGCACTGTAATAACAAAAACAAAGCATCAAAATAAAGTGTGTATGCTCTTGTTCAAAACAAAACAGAAAAAAGTGAAGCACACCAAGCAACAAATGTCATATAAGAGAAATCTACGTGTATTGGTATCAATTTGGGTACAATGATGTTATCGTTAAACTATACTGACGATTCGCGCTTGTTAAATCAGTATATAAAGTAAAGTGGCATATTAAATGAACTTCAAAAATAATTTACATTTGAAAAACATTAATTAGAAAACTGCAATATAAACCTGTTTTGATTCGCTAAAATTTAGTTTAAGGCCAAAATTGTGACAACAATAACTGGCTATATTGTATCATACAAATAACTAATTATCTAAATCAGAGAGGAAACCAAGGCGGGTTGTGTACAATACCATATCACAAACAATACTTTGTTTAAGCACCAGAGCTTCCATCACCATAAAACCAATTCATTGTATGCTCAACAAAACACAAAATTGGAGATTTCTTTGTGTTTGGTTTACGAACGTCAACGTATTGTTATGTATTATCTAATGGAGTCGATTTCCGTAACCATTATAACATCAGCAGAACGTAATAAAAAAGTGTAACGCCGGATTGAGATGAGGAGGAGATGTTTTCTAGAGAAGGCATAGCTAGCAGCGATATAGGCCGACGAAGACAATGAGAACCTGGCCTTGGGCATGTATCGAGCTTCTACATGTTATAGAGGGGAATTAAAGAAAGGCATAAAGGATATTGGTGGAGACAGCTGGGACAGAGAACTGACGTTAAACCCATCAATGTCGATTTGCTTTGATTTTCACCTCGGGCAAGTAATATCATTTTGATAGTTTTCTAGGTGTGTTTGGGGTCATGGTAATCAATACATATTGGTACTACCTCTGGAAGGACTCAAATCATTTAACACACTACTCAAACACAGCCAAACAAAATGCATTGTTATTTTTTTCCTTTTTGAGAACATAGTTTTACTATTCTGATTCATCTTGCCTTGCTGGAAGAATACATTTAAGGGATACGTCACTGCCAGTTGGACGGAATCAAATTGATATTAACCAGTAGATTTTTTCCCACATAAAAGTCCCCTTTGGCTGAATTGTATTCTGGGCGGTACTGAATTCCTACAGAATAAAGCTATGATGTGATGTAAGGTCACGTTTGATCATCAGCTGTTGAATAGACTTATTGGTATAGGATGTAACACAAATCAAATGTTTTGGCGTTATATTATTATTTAGTAGACATTGCTTCATTTTAATTACTACCGTGCAGCATTGGATATGTTAGAACGCCCAATGCATGGTAAACACCAATACATGTCACAAATATAACAACCAATGCTTAAATCTATATCATGTCTTCTAATAGCGTTACAGTAATCTATATCATATTAGGATAAAAAATGTTTCTACAGATAACTCATCTCTTCTAACAATGCAAAGATACTGCATCTCCTCCCGAAATAGACACGTTAACAGGTATAAGGTTATTATGTGAAGGAAATTAGATAAAACTTTAACTTTTAACTATAGGAGATTTCAGAAAAGATGGCGTGACGTCACAGAAAGTTTACATCCGGGTCCTCAAAGGTTCAAACACAGTATGGCGACTGATAAAAACAATAACAGATACGTACATCCCTGCTTCACAATCGATACTTTGACAAAAGTTTATACTTTCATACTTGCAAATTCTGATTTTGAAATGGTTTCTTATTGTTTCACATGTTACGGATGTTAACATTTTTATATTTTCATTTGTTTATTGCTAAATATAACAAGTGTAGATTTAGTGTCGAAGCCACCTATCGAAGCGCTGCCGGGCCATCACACGTTTCCGATTTTGTTCATACGTATAAATTGAGGTTGTGAAAAAGGTGTTTATGAATAAATGATTTATTTCAATGTATCATGTTTCTGTTAAACATGAATAAACAAAACGTGAACCACCTGACCAGACCACGGCCGCTCGTGTATGGCTTCATCGCTGGTAGATCACCGCAGGCCACAGCATTGTTGGGGAAATAAATCATATGAATGATTACCAACACTTTTATCTAAAAAAAAGTACTTGTTTAAGATATATATATTTCGTTATTTAATATGTACATGTTGTTTTAATGGAATGCCCTTGTATCAACTACTGTGTTACACGTACACGTACATGTATGGCTGCCGATCTCGAAAAATAATATATGGTGAAATCGTTCAGTTTTCATGCTGCATATTTCATTTTTATTTTCATTTTCAGCCGCTTTTATGCCATGGACTGCTGTGTTAAGTCTCCAATTGAAATGGTATTAATTTTATATAATTTGAATACATATTAGGTAGACTTCATTTAAATTGATATAAATTACAGATCGTAGTACTGTACGTAAATGCCGACCAGGATACATTACGCACGGCTTCGAGAATCCTAAATACTCAAAGTTTTGTTTAAAAATATGATATAATGAACCTACAAACTGACTCATTTGTATGTTATAAACTAAATCCCAAAATTGATGACAAAAATATTAACCAGAATACGTAATTTTATGACACTGAAAACGGACGAAATTCGGCTTCTCGGTTGTACTGTAATGGCTGCCGTCGGCTTGGGGTAATCTACGAAAGCAAATGTTTAATTCTGTACTAATCACACATCGTAAGGTGTTTTATCAAGAAACCCTTTGAAAACAGTAATTGCTTATAATTATATTTTGGGTGACTTTGAATTTAATATGTAATATCAAATTGATATTTGCAATATATCTGTCAATGTTTATACGTAATGGCGACCGTGTTTTCTCGTGGCGGTCGAAAATGGAGTATAAACAGAGTAAAATATATGAATTCCATATGTTTAAAATTGTAAATTATTGTAAAATATTTTTATTTACACTTTTCGAAATGTAAATAACGCAATAGTTCTCGGATTGTCGTACTATTTATTACAATAAAATGTAAACAAACATCGCAAGCGGCTGTGTTCTCTCAATGTTTATGTGTACAGATATAGGAGTTGTACCTTTGAGCGCCCGGATGTACCTTTGTGTGACGTCATCGCCATCTTTTCTGAAATCTCCTATTGTAATCGGATATATGCAATATTAACGAATCACTTTATCTTTGTTTTAATGCACAGTTTATAAATGACATTTCCTCTATGTTCCTCTATTCGTAAATAGATTTTACAGAAAGTGTACAATTCAATCGTTAAAAGCAAATCAACTTAAACCCAAGCTGACTCTTCATATACATTTTATAGCTATGCTCCTCATTAAATCGTCTGGAAAGATGTTTTATCATATGTGGTATTTAATAAAGGTAATTAGTGTATCAATGAAATTTAGAATGAAATAGAGCAAGGTGGGTCTTTGTTTTGTGTTTATTTGTTTAATATCCTTAGATCAAACAAGTACAAGAAAAGAGCGCTGATAAAAATGACCTATTTTGTCCTTGACGTTTTGTAAATCTTGCATTGTGTATCACCATCACACCCGCTGCCCTCCTGAATTAGAAGAACCACACGCCTCTTCATTATAACACATAATTGGGACAATAAAACAATTTTTGTGTACCAACTTAATATGCGGGGCTACTATTCTATATCAAATTTAACACATTCTCATGGGCTGTTATAATTTTGTTACCATGGTAACAGCGCTAAAAGTGGAGGGGGTTTTGGGTTGTATCGAGGTTGTCAACAGTGGATAAATCACTCCAACACAGAAGAAATGCTGTTAGATTCTCATTAGGTCTGACAGCTATTATTGTCTCGTCAGCAACGTCACTTGAGCGAACCTGTCAGAATTAGTAACGATGTATTGTAGTTAAAACAGTGTCGGTAGTTTTCGTGTGTGAAGACATAAGTACATACCACATCTTTATTATTACGTGCCATGATTGTAAGATGTACGTAATTCACAGTTTTTTCTGTACGATGTACAAAACATATTTAGAGATGATAAATGGTTCATCTCGTTTTCGTCTACAAGTGAGTGTGGGTGACGTACGAAAAACAATACACCAGATTTGTTTTGAAAGAAACGTTATTGTCAGAGTAGTGTATAGCGTCGCTTTATATAACAATCTGTTTATAAAAAGGCAATTACCTTGGCTTTGGACTTTTGGATCCAGACTAAAAAACAATCAGCTTCTACACGTGTAAATGTGAGAGAGAAATCCTTTAATTCTGACGTGACGTGATTGTCCTTGACGCCATGGCATTGCTTACATTATGATGTATGATTGATTTCGATATTTTAGAACTTAGACAACATGACTTTGATACTAGATATCGGGATGATATCGATTCAGTACGTTGATAAAGCCTGCCTTAAACACATATTTTTGTGTGTTTTGTTAGTAAT
This sequence comes from Argopecten irradians, assembly GCF_041381155.1. Taxonomy (NCBI): domain Eukaryota; kingdom Metazoa; phylum Mollusca; class Bivalvia; order Pectinida; family Pectinidae; genus Argopecten; species Argopecten irradians. Next base: position 2,628,070 of record NC_091138.1, on the reverse strand, counting down.
TTTCAATATATCCTGAATTGCCACTGTTGTATCTTAGCAAGAATAACGATACCCTATTGTGTCTTAATCTTATTGAAATTCATTTTTTAATACTTTATGTATTCTAAGTTTTGTATACACTACAGACAATCGTACAATAAGGGTTTATTTAGTAATAGTGTATGTATGAAGAGAAGAAATGAATGAAGGCACCTATTAAAATTTCAATACATCATCTTATTATTGTCTAAATTATAAAAACTAAAAATACGTTTACAAGATAATCAATTATACAGTCACTTAAATTTCCTACCAGTATACTAGTATCCGTTCCTCATGGGTTACATGTCTTTAATGTCCGGTTGCTGAGGGAAATTAATAAAAAAAAAACAGTTTAACGAAATAATCAAAACAAAAATAGATATGTTTTGTACATGTTTATCACCCACCTGTCAGACATGGACTTCCTACAGATGGCGCACGTCCAGTCTGATTAGGTAAATCTGGACTGTATATAATCAGGGGTATAAAGATCCGTCTGTTACGGGGTCACAACACATTGATCTGTACCACAACTTAACACATTGGTCTGTACCACAACTTAACACATTGGTCTGTACCACAACTTAACACATTGGTCTGTACCACAACTTAACACATTGGTCTGTACCACAACTTAACACATTGGTCTGTACCACAACTTAACACATCGGTCTGTACCACAACTTAACACATTGGTCTGTACCACAACTTAACACATTGGTCTGTACCACAACTTAACACATCGGTCTGTACCACAACTTAACACATTGGTCTGTACCACAACTTAACACACATTGGTCTGTACCACAACTTAACACATTGGTCTGTACCACAACTTAACACATCGGTCTGTACCACAACTTAACACATTGGTCTGTACCACAACTTAACACATTGGTCTGTACCACAACTTAACACATTGGTCTGTACCACAACTTAACACATTGGTCTGTACCACAACTTAACACATTGGTCTGTACCACAACTTAACACATTGGTCTGTACCACAACTTAACACATTGGACACTGTGACAAACATGTCTTTTTATGCTAGGCGCTACAGCAGCAAGCATTGCTATTGTTACATATTCTTTTACTTTGTTATTTCACACTTCTGCAGATGTTCAGGATGTCCATGGCAATATCAGAGTCTGGCCATTTACAATGTTAACAAAATACCTTCACACCGACGTTTTTATTGTCCTAGCAATAGATAAAACATGTCTATGATCGGATGCGACTTCATCTTAATCCCAAAGCTCTGGTTAACGCTAATGAAAATACGTTTACATAATAATATGATTAAAACCTACATAATTTGAATTAAGGAAAAAGTAACATGAAGTCGCTTATTCATATTGATACCATAAGACCATTTGCTTTTGCAGATTCGTACCAGTCGATATGAGTCTGCTATATCTCAAATGGAACGCGCCGTACCAGCAGAACTGTACCGGTACAAGTGTTTTGTTTTCAGAAGTGTACCACTTGGATCCAAGACGGTGGACCCGAGAATTTCCATTTGTGATAGGAATGTTTTCTTTGTTGAAAACAAGACAGAGCTTATTTATATCCTATACAACTACATGAATTATTTATTTCAATGTATTCCGAAACTATTTATGTTTTACTTTTATATCCATTTTATTGTTACCACCGAAAATACTTGGCTTTTATATTCGAAGCGTATCTTTCATATGGGCGCCGCCATCTATTGAAAAATCCAAACGCGTTCCATTTGGCGGTGCCGTATCACTTAAGTACAAACATCACTTAAGTAACTATTTATGTTTTACTTTTATATCCATTTTATTGTTACCACCGAAAATACTTGGCTTTTATATTCGAAGCGTATCTTTCATATGGGCGCCGCCATCATTGAAAAATCCAAACGCGTTCCATTTGGCGGTGCCGTATCACTTAAGTACAACTGGTACAAATCCGCAAATGGAATGCACGGTTTGTGTAAATAATTTTTAAGACATTAAGTTGTTGTATTTGGAAAATTTAATACATCCCAGATTCCATTGTTATTGTAAGTGTCCTTATTTTGCATTCTTTAGTTGCCATGATAAATAAATTTGGAAACATTTTGCCTATTTTTGACAGGTTTGGTGAGAAACAGTTGAGCGCAATCTACGTACAAACTTAATATTTACGGCACTTATGATACATCATTATGGGAAATAATAAAAATTTGTTCAAGGATGAGTTCTATCGTTTCTGGATGAAAAATGGCCAAGACTGAGAAGATTCCAATATTTTCATAATGTATGCATTGTTAGAATAGTTACCACAGCAACTATTGCTTCAATAATTCATAATCATCGTATCGATTGTATCAAGGATGTATTCGATGCTTGAAATTCAACAATTTATAATGTATAAGAATTACTCATTATCTTTGGTTTGAACATATGACGGATTTGGGGGCCAAAAATACATAAACAATACATAGTCCTTTGCATTTACATTTTGTAACGAAACCATTATTTAAACATATTCACAGTAGTCGGGACACTGTAGTTCGATGTATGCACGATTTGTGCACGAGATGTCCTATAGTGATTAGTCGGGGAAAATAAGGCTACAGTCGGTAAATAATGTTGATATAATTTCTTATGATTTTTTTTTTCATATGATCTCTATTTTATACTTTACACCGAGTTAACTACGGAAGCCTGTACGGGTTACATTGAAAAACACCATGTCGCTATAATATGTTTTCTTCAAAGTGTCCCTAACAGGCTTCCGTACCTTAATGTAGTTTTAAATGTCCTTTAGTTCTAACAGTTTAGCCGACCGTGGTCGCACATAGCTTTAGAGAGAGCGTAAGTGTTCTCCAGAAACATGTAATGTATTCCGGGTAACATCACATGTTAGATATTGAGATAGTACAGCTACGCTACATATTCATCTTAAATATAAGTTACTGGGGACAACTCTTAAGACGTTGAGGGAAACCTAAGACCAGGAAATAATCACACATGGTCGACCTGAGTTTCGAACAAGTTACGGTGTCCATATGCTGGGTACCGTTTCACAAAGCTTTATAACTTACAAATTTTCCTTTACTTATGCGTAAGTCATATTTACAAATTACTATGCGTTTCACAAAACTTCACAACTTACGAGCGTAAGTTACGTAAAAATTCTTGCGTAACTTTACGCAAACTCTACGTAGAATGTCGTATCGATGATGGAAAACTCGTCATATACATCTATCGTTCATTTGTTGATCTATCTCAATTCTGTTGACACGTTGTAAAACTAGAGATATAAACGAACGACTTTTCATCGAAGAAAAATTTCATTTGCCAATGTCCATTTTTCTTTCAGTGAGTAAAAAACCTCATACCAACTTCATGCTAATTTAATAAAGAAAATGTGTGTTGTTTTCAAGTTCAGCTCAGACCGTTGGTAATGATATAAATCACAGGACACAAAACGAAGAATTCAATTGGTATTTGATTTTCTCTTGTATTGTATTTCTTTCCTATATATCAAACATATGTGGCACATTACATAGAAATAAAATGTAAGTTCACTCGTATTGGTAATCCAATATGTAGACACCGAATTAGTTGTCCGTAGATGGCGATCCACCTGATAAAAGTTCCGAATTTGAATAATGTTCACACACAGTTCACTATCTGGTAATCCAAGACATATCCGTAGTGACCGCATTGAAGGTTGGGAATCAAACTCATGTTCATAAATCAGGCATGGGTTTTTATAATAAAATGACCATTGTCCGACAGGTAAACCCGGATGTAATCAAGATCAATAGCATAAAGATATTATCACAATTAAACGACTTGACAATATATCGGCAGTTTGATATGAAATATATCTACTTAAGCTTATCAATGACACCATTGCCTCAAGGAAGGTTATAAACACTTTGACATGTGAATACTATATGTAATTGTCGGTCACTCCACAAAAATAAGACCACAATGCCTTAGGGTAGATTTTAAACTCGTCAACACATCTATAGGAAAAAATATACAATTATATAACAACAAAGAACATCTCAAATTTCTCTATGACAACTTCCTTCTCGCTCAGAAAGACTCTGTCCCAGAGTCTAAATTATTTGTTAAACAAGTCAGTGTTGATAATCTAAATACACCTAGAGGCTTTTCACAACTTTATAACGTTCATTCAGTAAATTGTCTATCAAATTAACACACATGTAATGAAAGTGGATACTGTTGTTTTCAAGAGACTGTCATTGAATTTCATTTACTTCTTCAAATCTAGAAGTAAAATTAGCTTAAGCATGGGTTAAGCAAAACCGCTAAAAATTTAATAATAGTCGAATTGATTTCCAAAATTTCCTCGTCTTCGATTTGGCCGAAATGGTTGGTTATGATTGGGAGGTGCGTAATTTTGACAATTTTGTCGAGAGATTTGAGAATTTACAAGCGAAGTTTCTCTTTCGAAATTCTGAATCTTGCTTTCAAGATTAGCGATTGTTTCCTTGTATTTTGTGATGTCTTTTTCAAGACGAACTATTTGACCAGATTTATCGTCGTTTCTTTTTTCAAAAAATGCAATCTCCCGTTTTAACGCTCATGTTCACTTTGGTACAAATATAAAAGTTTCTGCAAAGCTGACTCTTAACTCATTGGTATAAGTTTGATTCTCGTTTAGTTCTAATTTCAAGCGTTCATTTTCAGCTTCAAGATTTTCATTGGTGATTTTGAGCTCTTCAATTTCCAGCTCGTTTTCATTTGTGCCATTTTTGCTTTTGATCTGTGGTACAATTTGTACTTGAATTTGATTTCTTTTATTTATTTTGGTGAATTCTGAGTCAGAAAGGTCCGAAAATGGAAATGCACATACGATTGATTTTCGCGAGATAAACTCTGACATGCGTTTTGCGTCCCTGCTTTTGTGAAATTTACTTTTTGATTTATGATTTTGGTTTGGTTGGTCCGAAATTTGGCGCTTTGAAAAGCAAGCCCGTGAAAAATGTCCTAATATGCCACATTTGAAACATTGGGCTGATTTTGCCTGACAAGAGGTATTAACGTGCTCTTGAAAACAATGGAATACCCACTTACCACATCTAAAACACTGATTCCGAGGCGACGATTTTGGACTGTTAGATGTCATAGGGGGTCCCTGGTGCCTTGTAGCAGTCGTTTGGCAGACGTCGTCAGGTGAACGTGTCAATGTTCGGTTGACAGGTAGATTTGGTAGAAACGTTGTTCGTCTCGCTGAGGGGAATGCTTTTTGGTACGACATGTTGTTTCGGTATGTGGTATCCATTGTTAAAATGCGGAGCAAATTTGTGGCAACAGTACTAGTCTTGGTGCTCCAAGGTTTAGGTCTCGCTGAGGTTCCCGGGGATCTTGTGCGTAACTTGGCTTACCTGTGGCAAGTTACCCGGATTCTCCACCAATTTTGATAAAGAAAATGTGTGTTGTTTTCAAGTTCAGTTCAGACCGTTGGTAATGATATAAATCACAGGACACAAAACGAAGAATTCAATTGGTATTTGATTTTCTCTTGTATTGTATTTCTTTCTCATATATCAAACATATGTAGCACATTACATAGAAATAAAATGAAAGTTCACTCGTATTGGTAATCCAATATGTAGACACCGAATTAGTTATCCGTAGATGGCGATCCACCTTATAAAAGTTCCGAATTTGAATAATGTTCACACACACAGTTCACTATCTGGTAATCCAAGAAATATCCGTAGTGACCGCCTTGAAGGTTGGAAATCCAACTCATGTTCATAAATCAGGCATGGGTTTTTATAATAAAATGACCATTGTCCGATAGGTAAACCCGGATGTAATCAAGATCAATAGCATAAAGATATTATCACAATTAAACGACTTGACAATATATCGGCAGTTTGATATGAAATATATCTACTTAAGCTTATCAATGACACCATTGCCTCAAGGAAGGTTATAAACACTTTGACATGTGAATACTATATGTAATTGTCGGTCACTCCACAAAAATAAGACCACAATGCCTTAGGGTAGATTTTAAACTCGTCAACACATCTATAGGAAAAATATACAATTATATAACAACAACAAAGAACATCTCAAATTTCTCTATGACACTAAATCGAAGCGTTTTTTAAACTGTTGACGTCGTGTGTCAGACGGTGTAATCATCGGAGCAGAAATTAGATGTAGACATTGAATTTCGAAATATGAAAAAGTAGTGAGAATTAATGGTCTGCAAACCACCCAAGGGCGACGCTAATGTTCAATACATACGGATCGAATCGGGTTGCTTTTGACCTTTGAAGTAACATTTTCTTCACTGCGTCATGCAGTAAGCAATATCTTTATGCATAAAATACCCAAATAGGCTGCCCATGGCTTGTTACAGCATTTAAGTATAGGAGTCAGGTTTAAGGATCACATGTTCTTCCTCTAATCTTTGACCATACATGTAATTTAAACCGTCGCAGTAAGACCATTTGAAGCCCCATGGTGCTATTGGTTGTCGTGACCTTTAAGTCTAATACAACGTCCAAGTCATGAACTGGACGCCACCATACAGAACTGTCGCTAATCGAGCATTTCTTGGAGCAAACAGGGTGAAAAGGAAAATCGAGCAATACTCTCGAATTAACCATATTTAATCAATTATTCGTCTGAAAAAATACCATATGCCCCCTTCCCAAAACCAAAAAAAAACCAATCACAATGTATTACATACTCTATCTTAATCGATCAGCCTAGATAAAATACCAATCATCATAGAGACGTATACAGCTCAAATAATATACCAATCATCAAAGAGACGTATACAGCTCAAATAATATACCAATCATCACAGAGCCGTTTACAGGTCAAATAATATACCAATCATCAAAGAGACGTATACATCCAAATGATATACCAATCATCACAAAGACGTATACAGCTCAAATAATATACCAATCATCAAAGAGACGTATACAGCTCAAATAAAATACCAATCATCACAGAGACGTTTACATCCAAATAATATACCAATCATCATAGAGACGTATACAGCTCAAATAATATACCAATCATCAAAGAGACGTATACAGCTCAAATAAAATACCAATCATCACAGAGACGTTTACATCCAAATGATATACCAATCATCACAAAGACGTATACAGCTCAAATAATATACCAATCATCAAAGAGACATATACTGCCCAAATAATATACCAATCATCATAGAGACGTATACATCCAAATAATATACCAATCGTCATAGAGACGTATACAGCCAAAATAATATACCAATCATCATAGAGACGTATACAGCCAAAATAATATACCAATCATCATAGAGACGTATACAGCCAAAATTATATACCAATCATCATAGAGACGTATACATCCAAATAATATACCAATCATCACAGAGACATATACAGCCCAAATAATAAACCAATCATCACAGAGACATATACAGCCCAAATAATATACCAATCATCATAGAGACGTATACAGGTCAAATGATATACCAATCATCACAGATACATATATTGCCCAAATAATATACCAATCATCATAGAGACGTATACATCCAAATAATATACCAATCATCATAGAGACGTATACATCCAAATAATATACCAATCATCATAGAGACGTATACATCCAAATAATATACCAATCATCACAAAGACGTATACAGCCCAAATAATATACTAATCATCATAGAGACTTATACATCCAAATAATATACCAATCATCATAGAGACGTATACAGGTCAAATAATATACCAATCATCATAGAGACGTATACAGCTCAAATAATATACCAATCATCATAGAGACGTGTACAGCCCAAATAATATACTAATCATCATAGAGACGTGTACTGCCCAAATAATATACCAATCATCATAGAGACATATACAGCCCAAATAATATACCAATCATCATAGAGACGTATACAGCCCAAATAATATACCAATCATCATAGAGACGTATACAGCCCAAATAATATACCAATCATCATAGAGACGTATACAGCCCAAATAATATACCAATCATCATAGAGACGTATACAGCCCAAATAATATACCAATCATCATAGAGACGTATACAGCCCAAATAATATACCAATCATCATAGAGAATGTATACAAAGCAAATAATATACCAATCATCATAGAGACGTATACAGACCAAATAATATACCAATCATCACAGAGACATGTACAGGTCAAATAATATACCAATCATCATAGAGATGTATACATCCAAATAATATACCAATCATCATAGAGACGTATACATCCAAATAATATACCAATCATCACAAAGACGTATACAGCCCAAATAATATACTAATCATCATAGAGACGTGTACAGCCCAAATAATATAACAATCATTACAGAGATGTATACAGGTCAAATAATATACCAATCATCATAGAGACGTATACAGCCCAAATAATATACCAATCATCATAGAGACGTATACAGCCCAAATAATATACCAATCATCATAGAGACGTATACAGCCCAAATAATATACCAATCATCATAGAGACGTATACAGCCCAAATAATATACCAATCATCATAGAGACGTATACTGCCCAAATAATATACCAATCATCATAGAGACATATACAGCCCAAATAATATACCAATCATCATAGAGACTTATACAGCCCAAATAATATACCAATCATCATAGAGACTTATACAGCCCAAATAATATACCAATCATCATAGAGACATATACTAGCCCAAATAATATACAAATCATCATAGAGACGTATACAGCCCAAATAATATACCAATCATCATAGAGACGTATACAGCCCAAATAATATACCAATCATCATAGAGACGTATACAGCCCAAATAATATACCAATCATCATAGAGATGTATACAAAGCAAATAATATACCAATCATCATAGAGACGTATACAGACCAAATAATATACCAATCATCACAGAGACATATACAGGTCAAATAATATACCAATCATCATAGAGATGTATACAAATCAAAGAATACACAGATAATATACCAATCATCACAGAGACGTATATAACACAAATAATATACCAATCACCATAGAGACGTATATACAGCCACATAATATACCAATCATCATAGAGACGTATACAGCCCAAATAATATACCAATCATCATAGAGACGTATACAGCCCAAATAATATACCAATCATATCATAGAGACGTATACTAATATACCAATCATCATAGAGACGTATACCCCAAATAATATACCAATCATCATACAGAGACGTATACGCTCAAATAATATACCAATCATCAAGAGAATATACAGCCCAATAATATACAATCATCATAGAGACATATACTGCCCAAATAATATAACAATCATCATAGAGACATATACAGCCCAAATAATATACCAATCATCATAGAGACGTATACACAGAGACCCAAATAATATACCAATTATCATAGAGACGTACACAGCCCAAATAATATACCAATTATCATTGAGACGTACACAGCCCAAATAATATACCAATCATCATATTTTGTGTTTCTCCTTTACACTTTATAGTATAAGATCATGGCAGTGTTCTCCTCCATAAATAAAAGTATGTCAACATTGGACGGTTTGTCATCACGTTTGGGACTCATTTGGACAGTTTTTGTGTCGGCATCTTATCGCATACACACTTCCTATCGAAATGTCAGTATCCGAAATCAGATGGAACTCTTTGTTGGTACAATCAAACCTACCAGTTTACGCCATATCACCATATGTGTCTCTGTCCCGATCCGTAAAATGAGTGGTCACTGAAGGTATATCTTCTCTTCAGCTTAAAGGTGTTCGCCACTGTGTCTAGGCTATTATGTCTGATATAATCACTGCGACACTGTGGTCAATTTTTCGCGGTTCAGAACAACATTCTTTCTATTTTAGAGTAGCGGTAATTTAAAACATTTGTAACACATTGTGCATCTAAGGCATTGCCCTGTTTGCTGTCATTCAGCATTGACAGTTATTTCACCTAACCTAAGCAAAGCGTAACAGAATTTGTTATGGGCACATTTTATTAAAACAGTTGCCGAATATGAAGTTCTATTGCAAATACTGCGAATGCCATAACAGAACTGAAACGTAAATCACTGATCATATCTGAATATGTTTACATGGCGGTATGCTATGTTAGTTGGATTTGATGTGCTCTCTACCCAGTTATGATACGTTTTCCATGGCCACATACAACGATATACGAATGATTTCCTTCTATCATGAACGGTTTTGTCTACACGCCGGATGTCTGTCACCGCTAAGTGAGCCTTACCCAGATGTTGTAACCACCATTAACAAATGTCTTTTCCTGCCGTGATGTAGGTAATGTCCTGCTGCCATGGAAATTATATCCGAAACAAAATTGTCAAAACAATCAAATATGTATTTGTAAACCAAGCACCTGCTGGTATTTGTCTATTGTGCAAATGTGTTTCCAAGTGATTTCACCAAAAGTGAATAACAGATAAGTGCCATCGGGAATTGATCACGGAAGTAAAACTAAAGTGCAAAACGGATTCTAAGTCTACAAATCTTGTCTTATTAAAGTAATTTTCTGAACGCGGACAGTGATTATTGTCTCATATATTTATTTTTCAATACGTACATATCTTAAAAAATATTTGAAAAGTATTAAAAATGTAACTTGAAGAGCATAGAGTTCTTCTGTCACAATATATTGACAATATGCGAGTCAATTTTATCTATAAAACATGTGTAAACATCAGCTCGGTATGACTAAATCGCGCTTAAATTATTGATTAAACATAACAGGTTAATATAACCCCTGCGAGATGGTATTCATGACATCAAGAATATTCAGAATGATTCGTGAACTTTCAAGAATATTAGCAGATTGTTGTTCATGAAAAAAAATCATGAATATTCATTAAATGACTCTTATGAACTATTCATGAAGTTTTATGAATCCATGAAACATTCATGATTATTCATTAAAATTCTTCAAAATGAATGAAAATGTTTCATTCATTTTTAAAAATTTTAATGAATATCAGTTATGCACAAAACTTCATGAATGATTCTTGACATGCCATTTCATTCATTTAGATGAATTTTAATGAATATCCTCTGAAGTCACATGACTTGTCACATGACCATATGAGTCACCTGACTTCTTTATATATTCCCGCCAAAACAGTCACAATCCAAAATGGCTGCTGTATCTGCTGGCATGTAGAAGGGGGGGCATTATTCATCTTAAAATGGAAGTTTTGGCACATTAATGAACGGATTGTTCCATTCCTGGATTTCTTTAACCACAGATGAACATTTTCAGTAAGTTTTGATTTATCTGCATTTCTTTTCAATATGAAATTGTTGCACACTGATATTGCTATAATGATTATGGATAGACATTGGTTTGTGAAATTTTGTCAAATGTTATTGAATCAAATTGTCCCTATAAACTTTCATGCTTTACTACTATGTTTATATTGGACAAATACTAATTTACTTGGAATGTATTATGAAATTGATTACTGTGTACCACTGTCATGAATACAGATGTTGTAAGTACTTATCTGTGGCAGTAAGAACATGTAATGAACACAGTAAACTGTTGGTAATCTTCTTATGTTATATATTGATGTATGGAATATACTTATTGTCATAAGAATTGTTTCATCAAATATTGAATTGATTCCAAGAGAATTGCCATTGGTTTTATAGAAAATTTCAATCCTGGACCCCCAGTAGAGTTTATGAAATTAAGAGGCCGCTGACTCCAAATTGCATTCATTAAACTTCATGAACACGACTCAAATTCATTGATATTCATGAATTGTTCCAGTTCATGAAGTTTCATGAATATTCATAAATTGTTCCAATGATTTCATGAATAAAAGAGATTCATGAACGTTCATGAATTCATGAATGAAAGGATTCATGAATATTCATGAAGTAGTTTTTCCTAAATTATTCATGAAGTTTTAAGTTCATGAATTGCATGAAAATATTCATGAATAATTGAAGAATATTTATGAATAATATTCATGAATAAAATTCATGAATAATTCATGAATGTTCTTGAATTATTCATCAACGTCTCGTAGGGGAAAGACACACTGATCAGGAGGGACGAGTATGAGAGATTGGAAGAGTATATCGCAACGACGACTTGTAATATATCAAGAACGTTTACAGATAAGACCTTACTAAGATGAAAATACAGAAAATGAAAACGGTACTCATCAGAATCCATTGTTGTTTATCAAATTGACAAGATGAAATGCGATATCAGACGCTTTATTTGGTCGTCGATAACATGATCGGGGATAAGAGGAAAAAAGGCTGTGAGATTGAAATATGATCAGTCGACTGTTACAGAAAATGGCTCACATGTCATCATTTATACAACCATTAATTAATGTAAATTTAATATGGTTAATCCCATGTCTTGTTTGTACATAACTACCTCTTTTAATCTTGTACTTTGATAAATAGTGGCCAAAAATCGCGACGATAGACGCTATACAGCTAAGGAACAAGACACAGCGACTGGAAGGGAACGTGTAATTTTTTAAATTAAACTTTCATGTAATACTATAAACACCTTTTGTCCAGGCTGAAACAATCACTGCTAAATCAAATTTATTGAAGTATGTTTTGTTGTCTTTGTGTTCTAACATAAAGTGAATTAAAAGGGATGGAAACATGAATTCAGCAGTTCGTTTATAATGTTTACCACGGTATTTCTAGACATTCACGTTTTGACTTTGTTTTCTAGTTGCAATCATTTAATCATCATATATGTAAATTGCTTTGCTCCTACTTTATACTTCATGTGCAAATCATACCATGTTGTAGCGATCTTTGTAGAAATAGAAGGAAAATAAAACTGTAGTTAGCTAGATGTTTATCTTCTTTTAACAAGACTTTCGAATTTAGAATTGTGGCCTAGACAAGATTTTTTTATTAAACTTATTCGTTGAGCTATTAGGTTGAATATTTATATTTTGTTTAAATTATAGTACGTTTTGTTGTTATATATTTATTAATTTATCAGATATTATCCCCAAATCAATGTTCTTAACTGTATCTATGGAATTTCATTCTTCTTCCAGACCAAGTATAGTTGCGTCTTCTATTAGCGAATGGTAAAAATGAACATGTTGGCATGTCGGTGGAAGGAAGGCTGATGCACTCAGTATGGCCATGTTTTAATAAATTACGTATTGTGAGATTAACTATCGGGTGACCTTCAGGCTAGTGTTTCAAAGCGGATTCGATACAGGAGTGTTGTTTGATGGTTTTTTTTTTTTATGGAATGCACGGACTTTAGTCCCGCTATAGCTTTACCTACACGGCAATCATTTCTCACTTAATTTTACACGACAATCCTCTCTCACTCTATTTCTATACGACAATCCTTTCTCACTTTATTTTTACACGACAAACCTTTCTCACTTTATTTTACAGGACAATACTTTCTGACTTTATTTTTACACGACAATCCTTTCTCACTTTATTTTACACGACAATCCTTTCTCACTTTATTTTTACATAAAAATCCTTTCTCACTTTATTTTACACACAATCCTTCTCACTTTATTTTACACGACAATCCTTTCTCACTTTATTTTTTACACGACAATCCTTTCTCACTTTATTTTTACACGACAATCCTTTCTCACTTTATTTTTTACACGACAATCCTTTCTCACTTTACTTTTTACACGACAATCCTTTCTCACTTTATTTTTACACGACAATCCTTTCTCACTTTATTTTTACACGACAATCCTTTCTCACTTTACTTTTTACACGACAATCCTTTCTCACTTTATTTTTACACGACAATCCTTTCTCACTTTATTTTTACACGACAATCCTTTCTCACTTTATTTTTACACGACAATCCTTTCTCACTTTATTTTTACACGACAATCCTTTCTCACTTTATTTTTACACGACAATCCTTTCTCACTTTATTTTTACACGACAATCCTTTCTCACTTTATTTTTACACGACAATCCTTTCTCACTTTATTTTTACACGACAATCCTTTCTCACTTTATTTTTACACGACAATCCTTTCTCACTTTATTTTTACACGACAATCCTTTCTCACTTTATTTTTACACGACAATCCTTTCTCACTTTATTTTTACACGACAATCCTTTCTCACTTTATTTTTACACGACAATCCTTTCTCACTTTATTTTTACACGACAATCCTTTCTCACTTTATTTTTACACGACAATCCTTTCTCACTTTATTTTTACACGACAATCCTTCTCACTTTACTTTTTACACGACAATCCTTTCTCACTTTATTTTACATAACAATCCTTTCTCACTTTATTTTTACACGACAATCTTTCTCACTTTATTTTTACACGACAATCCTTTCTCACTTTTTTTTTTACACGACAATCCTTTCTCACTTTATTTTTACACGACAATCCTTTCTCACTTTTATTTTTACACGACAATCCTTTCTCACTTTATTTTTACACGACAATCCTTTCTCACTTTATTTTTACACGACAATCCTTTCTCACTTTATTTTTACACGACAATCCTTTCTCACTTTATTTTTACACGACAATCCTTTCTCACTTTATTTTTACACGACAATCCTTTCTCACTTTATTTTTACACGACAATCCTTTCTCACTTTATTTTTACACGACAATCCTTTCTCACTTTATTTTTACACGACAATCCTTTCTCACTTTATTTTTACACGACAATCCTTTCTCACTTTATTTTTACACGACAATCCTTTCTCACTTTATTTTTACACGACAATCCTTTCTCACTTTATTTTAACACGACAATCCTTTCACACTTTATTTTTACACGACAATCCTTTCTCACTTTATTTTTACACGACAATCCTTTCTCACTTTATTTTTACACGACAATCCTTTCTCACTTTATTTTTACACGACAATCCTTTCTCACTTTATTTTTACACGACAATCCTTTCTCACTTTATTTTTACACGACAATCCTTTCTCACTTTATTTTTACACGACAATCCTTTCTCACTTTATTTTACACGACAATCCTTTCTCACTTTATTTTTACACGACAATCCTTTCTCACTTTATTTTTACATGACAATCCTTTCTCACTTTATTTTTACACGACAATCCTTTCTCACTTTATTTTTACACGACAATCCTTTCTCACTTTATTTTTACACGACAATCCTTTCTCACTTTATTTTTACACGACAATCCTTTCTCACTTTATTTTTACACGACAATCCTTTCTCACTTTATTTTTACATGACAATCCTTTCTCTCACTTTATTTTTACACGACAATCCTTTCTCACTTTATTTTTCTCATTTACACGACAATCCTTTCTCACTTTATTTTACACACGACAATCCTTTCTCACTTTATTTTTACACGACAATCCTTTCTCACTTTTTTTTTTACACGACAATCCTTTCTCACTTTATTTTTACACGACAATCCTTTCTCACTTTATTTTTACACGACAATCCTTTCTCACTTTATTTTTACACGACAATCCTTTCTCACTTTATTTTTACACGACAATCCTTTTCTCACTTTATTTTTTTTACACGACAATCCTTTCTCACTTTATTTTTAACACGACAATCCTTTCTCACTTTATTTTTACACGACAATCCTTTCTCCACTTTATTTTTACACGACAATCCTTTCTCACTTTATTTTTTACACGACAATCCTTTCTCACTTTATTTTACACGACAATCCTTTCTCACTTTATTTTTACACGACAATCCTTTCTCACTTTATTTTTTTTACACGACAATCCTTTCTCACTTTACTTTTACACGACAATCCTTTCTCACTTTATTTTTACACGACAATCCTTTCTCACTTTATTTTTACACGACAATCCTTTCTCACTTTATTTTTACACGACAATCCTTTCTCACTTTATTTTTACACGACAATCCTTTCTCACTTTATTTTTACACGACAATCCTTTCTCACTTTATTTTTACACGACAATCCTTTCTCACTTTATTTTTACACGACAATCCTTTCTCACTTTATTTTTACACGACAATCCTTTCTCACTTTATTTTTACACGACAATCCTTTCTCACTTTATTTTTACACGACAATCCTTTCTCACTTTATTTTTACACGACAATCCTTTCTCACTTTATTTTTACACGACAATCCTTTCTCACTTTATTTTTACACGACAAAATCCTTTCTCACTTTATTTTTACACACGACAATCCTTTCTCACACTTTATTTTTACACTCAATCCTTCTCTCACTTTTTTTTTACACGACAATCCTTTCTCACTTTTATTTTTACACGACAATCCTTTTCTCACTTTATTTTTACACGACAATCCTTTCTCACTTTATTTTTACACGACAATCCTTTCTCACTTTATTTTTACACGACAATCCTTTCTCACTTTATTTTTACACGACAATCAATCCTTTCTCACTTTATTTTTACACGACAATCCTTTCTCACTTTATTTTTACACGACAATCCTAACCCTACACGACAATCCTTTCTCACTTTATTTTTACACGACAATCCTTTCTCACTTTATTTTTACACGACAATCCTTTCTCACTTTATTTTTACACGACAATCCTTTCTCACTTTATTTTTACACGACAATCCTTTCTCACTCACTTTATTTTTACACGACACAATCCTTTCTCACTTTATTTTTACACGACAATCCTTTCTCACTTTATTTTTACACGACAATCCTTTCTCACTTTAATTTTTACACGACAATCCTTTCTCACTTTATTTTTACACGACAATCCTTTCTCACTTTATTTTTACACGACAATCCTTTCTCACTTTATTTTTACACGACAATCCTTTCTCACTTTATTTTTACACGACAATCCTTTCTCACTTTATTTTTACACGACAATCCTTTCTCACTTTATTTTTACACGACAATCCTTTCTCACTTTATTTTTACACGACAATCCTTTCTCACTTTATTTTTACACGACAATCCTTTCTCACTTTATTTTTTACACGACAATCCTTTCTCACTTTATTTTTACACGACAATCCTTTCTCACTTTATTTTTACACGACAATCCTTTCTCACTTTATTTTTACACGACAATCCTTTCTCACTTTATTTTACACGACAATCCTTTCTCACTTTATTTTTACACGACAATCCTTTCTCACTTTATTTTTACACGACAATCCTTTCTCACTTTATTTTTACACGACAATCCTTTCTCACTTTATTTTTACACGACAATCCTTTCTCACTTTATTTTACACGACAATCCTTTCTCACTTTATTTTACATGACAATCCTTTCTCACTTTATTTTACACGACAATCCTTTCTCACTTTATTTTTACACGACAATCCTTTCTCACTTTATTTTTACACGACAATCCTTTCTCACTTTATTTTTACACGACAATCCTTTCTCACTTTATTTTTACACGACAATCCTTTCTCACTTTATTTTTTACACGACAATCCTTTCTCACTTTATTTTTACACGACAATCCTTTCTCACTTTATTTTTACACGACAATCCTTTCTCACTTTATTTTACACGACAATCCTTTCCACTTTATTTTACACGACAATCCTTTCTCACTTTATTTTTACACGACAATCCTTTCTCACTTTATTTTTACACGACAATCCTTTCTCACTTTATTTTTACACGACAATCCTTTCTCACTTTATTTTTACACGACAATCCTTTCTCACTTTATTTTTACACGACAATCCTTTCTCACTTTATTTTACACGACAATCCTTTCTCACTTTATTTTTACACGACAATCCTTTCTCACTTTATTTTTACACGACAATCCTTTCTCACTTTATTTTTACACGACAATCCTTTCTCACTTTATTTTTACACGACAATCCTCACTTTATTTTTACACGACAATCTTTCTCACTTTATTTTACACGACAATCCTTTCTCACTTTATTTTTTACACGACAATCCTTTCTCACTTTATTTTTACACGACAATCCTTTCTCACTTTATTTTTACACGACAATCCTTTCTCACTTTATTTTTACACGACAATCCTTTCTCACTTTATTTTTACACGACAATCCTTTCTCACTTTATTTTTACACGACAATCCTTTCTCACTTTATTTTTACACGACAATCCTTTCTCACTTTATTTTTACACGACAATCCTTTCTCACTTTATTTTTACACGACAATCCTTTCTCACTTTATTTTTACACGACAATCCTTTCTCACTTTATTTTTACACGACAATCCTTTCTCACTTTATTTTTACACGACAATCCTTTCTCACTTTATTTTTACACGACAATCCTTTCTCACTTTATTTTTACACGACATTACTTTTTACACGACAATCCTTTCTCACTTTATTTTTTACACAAATGACATTTTACACACATCCTTTCTCACTTTATTTTTACACGACAATCCTTTCTCACTTTATTTTTACACGACAATCCTTTCTCACTTTATTTTTACACGACAATCCTTTCTCACTTTATTTTTACACGACAATCCTTTCTCACTTTATTTTTACACGACAATCCTTTCTCACTTTATTTTTACACGACAATCCTTTCTCACTTTATTTTTACACGACAATCCTTTCTCACTTTATTTTTACACGACAATCCTTTTTACTCACTTTATTTTTACATGACAATCCTTTCTCACTTTATTTTACACGACAATCCTTTCTCACTTTATTTTTACACGACAATCCTTTCTCACTTTATTTTTACACGACAATCCTTTCTCACTTTATTTTTACACGACAATCCTTTCTCACTTTATTTTTACACGACAATCCTTTCTCACTTTATTTTTACACGACAATCCTTTCTCACTTTATTTTTACACGACAATCCTTTCTCACTTTATTTTTACACGACAATCCTTTCTCACTTTATTTTTACACGACAATCCTTTCTCACTTTATTTTACACGACAATCCTTTTCTCACTTTATTTTTACACGACAATCCTTTCTCACTTTATTTTTACACGACAATCCTTTCTCACTTTATTTTACACGACAATCCTTTCTCACTTTATTTTACACGACAATCCTTTCTCACTTTATTTTTACACGACAATCCTTTCTCACTTTATTTTTACACGACAATCCTTTCTCACTTTATTTTTACACGACAATCCTTTCTCACTTTATTTTTACACGACAATCCTTTCTCACTTTATTTTTACACGACAATCCTTTCTCACTTTATTTTTACACGACAATCCTTTCTCACTTTATTTTTACACGACAATCTTTCTCACTTTATTTTACACGACAATCCTTTCTCACTTTATTTTTACATGACAATCCTTTCTCACTTTATTTTTACACGACAATCCTTTCTCACTTTATTTTTACACGACAATCCTTTCTCACTTTATTTTTACACGACAATCATTTTCTCACTTTATTTTTACACGACAATCCTTTCTCACTTTATTTTTACACGACAATCCTTTCTCACTTTATTTTTACACGACAATCCTTTCTCACTTTATTTTTACACGACAATCCTTTCTCACTTTATTTTTACACGACAATCCTTTCTCACTTTATTTTACACGACAATCCTTTCTCACTTTATTTTTACACGACAATCCTTTCTCACTTTATTTTTACACGACAATCCTTTCTCACTTTATTTTTACACGACAATCCTTTCTCACTTTATTTTTACACGACAATCCTTTCTCACTTTATTTTTACACGACAATCCTTTCTCACTTTATTTTTACACGACAATCCTTTCTCACTTTATTTTTACACGACAATCCTTTCTCACTTTATTTTTACATGACAATCCTTTCTCACTTTATTTTTACACGACAATCCTTTCTCACTTTATTTTTACACGACAATCCTTTCTCACTTTATTTTTACACGACAATCCTTTCTCACTTTATTTTTACACGACAATCCTCTTTCTCACTTTATTTTTACACGACAATCCTTTCTCACTTTATTTTTACACGACCAATCCTTTCTCACTCTATTTATACACGACAATCCTTTCTCACTTCTCGGAGACAAATTATAGTCATTTACTTTTTCGATCAAACGAATTAAGAACTTATCATTTCTTTGATGTAAGTCTAATTCAAATATGTCGGATATCTAAGAGATAAGAAATAATTTCTTGATTTTGACAACCGATCTGTTTATAGATTACTGCCGACGTTTCATTTATTCGACCATACTAATATATTATCTTTCATCTGTTTCGTTTAATTGGTACAGTATATATTTCTTCTGTTATTTTGCATTTATATAGATAAGAATCAGACGATATATATCAAGAGACATTTCTCCATCAACAAGGTGGTGAACCCCCTCACACGTCATTTTGTCACCATTGATTACATGAGTTTCCAAGAACGGATTTTTTGTTATGTGTGCAACGTTTGCTGGGAGCGGACAAGAAATAAATAAAAATTATTGCGTGCGAACGAAATATTATTGCGTTCCCACGCAAAAATATTTCGTTCTCATGCAATGATACATCGTTCGAACGCAATTATATTTCGTTCGCACGCAATATTATTTCGTTCTCATGCAATAAGATATCGTTCGAACGCAATATTATTTAGTTCGCACACAATATAATTTCGTTTGAACGCAATATTATTTCGTTCCCATGCAATAAAATATCGTTCGAACGCAATAATATTTCGTTCGCACGCAATAATAATTCGTTCGAACGCTATAATATTTCGTTCGAACGATATAATATTTCGTTTCCACGCAATAATATTTCGTTCCCACGTAATATTTTTTTTATTTCATGTCCGCTCCCAACCACCGTAATGAAGAGAGAAGTATTCGATAAATAAAACCACTATAAAACGAATACTTAAAAATCGTACTGTTGACCTTAGGAAGTCGTGCTCAATTCCCTTGTCCTAAAACAATATTAATTTTTTATCGAATTATGGATTGAATTGGGTTAAAAATGTAAGATGATCGTTTTTTTTTCGTTTTAATATTATTGAAACTTATCCCAACTGTATAACAGAATTAACTGTTGTTTACAGCGCTCTACAAGACAGCTAAAAGCAGAATTCAGGGGGTATTAATTTTTCAGAGAGTGATAATTTTCTAGAAAAGGGCTTTTAAATTAGTTTTATCTAATGCTCCAGTGAGAATATATATACATAAATTAGCATGTATGATAATCTTTTTAACTTTTTTTTTTGGTATGAACGCAATGGAATACAGACATATTCTACATGTAGCGCTTACGCGCTACATTGAATATGTCTGTATCCCATTGCGTTAATACCACCTTTAACGCAATCAAAACACTGTTCAATCTCTATATAATCATTGGATCCTAATCAACTGTCAACTAAAATCTGTCATTACCTCCTGTCAAGTATAATCATTGGATCTTAACTGTCAACTAAAATCTGTCATTACCTCCTGTCAAGTATAATCATTGGATCTTAACTGTCAATTAAAATCTGTCATTACCTCCTGTCAAGTGTGATCATTGGATCTTAACTGTCAACTAAAATCTGTCATTACCTCCTGTCAAGTGTGATCATTGGATCTTAACTGTCAACTAAAATCTGTCATTACCTCCTGTCAAGTGTGATCATTGGATCTTAACTGTCAACTAAAATCTGTCTGTATCTCTTGTCAAGTACAATAATTAGATCTTAACTGTCAACTAAAATCTGTCATTACCTCCTGTCAAGTGTAATCATTGGATCTTAACTGTCAATTAAAATCTGTCATTACCTCCTGTCAAGTGTGATCATTGGATCTTAACTGTCAACTAAAATCTGTCATTACCTCCTGTCAAGTGTGATCATTGGATCTTAACTGTCAACTAAAATCTGTCTGTAGCTCCTGTCAAGTATAATCATTATATCTTAACTGTCAACTAAAATCTGTCATTACCTCCTGTCAAGTGTGATCATTGGATCTTAACTGTCAACTAAAATCTGTCATTACCTCCTGTCAAGTGTGATCATTGGATCTTAACTGTCAATTAAAATCTGTCTGTAACTCCTGTCAAGTATAATCATTATATCTTAACTGTCAACTAAAATCTGTCTGTATCTCTTGTCAAGTATGATAATTAGATCCTAACTGTTTATTAAAATCTGTCATTAACTCCTGTCAAGTATGATCATTGGATCTTAACTGTCAACTAAAATCTGTCTGTAACTCCTGTCAAGTATAATCATTAGATCCAAACTGTGAACTAAAATCTGTCTGTAACTCCTGTCATGGTAGCCATATTGATGAAGCCTGTGATGGCACAGTTTCATAATTTTAAGGCTCATGTTTATATAATCATTACATGGACATGTGACGATGTAAGGGATAGGTACATGGTTATAGCATTTCAATCCTGAGTGTCACTGATTCACATTGACCTTGTCCAAAAAGTTCGACTCAGGATAGTAAATATCAACATGATTTACAGGCACGGACCTTATATGCATTTCAATTGTGTAAAGATCGTGTTTATGGTGTCGTAAAATGTTCCAAACATCATATATAAAACTCAATAGAATACTCGTCATAGAAGCTTGTAGAAAGTATGGGAATTGTGAAACATTAATAGAGAGAAGTAATAGACGTGACACGGGACGCTGACGAACTTTTTATATCGACAACAAACTGCTTATTTAAAATACAAATTTTATCAGATCTGATATAATAAACCTATATACTATGGCTAGACCACGAATAGACATAGATATGTTAAGTAGGAGATGACGATGATAAAGCCAAGACGCTCACTCCTCCCATACCCCTGGACAAACTATCATTATTTCTATTTCGTCATTGTAATCAGTACATGCATCTGTTTATGAGTTCATTTCTCTTTGTTAATTAAGTTTTAATTAAGCTAATTATGTTTATGGTTTACACAATGTCATCTGCGTCGATATAAAAAGGAAACGAAACAGCTGAATTATCGTTTCATATTGGTCAATGTAGATATAATAATATTTAACAAAGATTTGTTACGTTAAATCCCCTCAAATTTATGGACACCTTGTTGTTTAGATTTGTGTTCACTCTATCACTGTTCCACTAGGCCTGTGGGACGCCACGTGGTTAATGTGAGGGATGATATGTTATTGTGTTTGATCATGTCTAATAGTAAATCAAATGATTTTTCATGGAAAGGTTATGGCCTTCAAAGGCGATGGTATGAGATGGTATGAGACATGTGTCTGGTTTTTTCCAAATTAGCTTTATCATCTTCATGATAACGTGCATTCTAAATGGTAATATCCGTTAAGGATAACATTTTAGGTGAGTTTTCATTTTTATTTACCACAGTAAATGTTGTTGTCTCCTTGACACCTGACTTCACGACCTTGTCTGTTGTTGTCTCCTTGACACCTGACTTCACGACCTTGTCTGTTGTTATCTCCTTGACACCTGACCTCACGACCTTATTTGTTGTTGTCTCGTTGACACCTGACTTCACTACCTTGTATGTTGTTGTCTCCTTGACACCTAACCTCACGACCTTGTATGTTGTTGTCTCCTTGATACCTGACATCACGACCTGGTCTGTTGTTGTCTCCTTGATACCTGACCTCACGACCTTGTCTGTTGTTGTCTCCTTGACACCTGACTTCACGACTTTGTCTGTTGTTGTCTCCTTGAAACCTGATTTCACGACCTTGTCTGTTGTTGTCTTCTTGCCACCTGACTTCACGAATTTGTCTGTTGTTGTCTCCTTGACACCTGGCCTCACGACCTTGTCTGTTGTTATCTCCTTGACACCTAACCTCACAACCTTGCATGTTGTTGTCTCCTTGATACCTGACCTCACGACCTTGTCTGTTGTTGTCTCCTTGACACCTGACATCACGACCTGGTCTGTTGTTGTCTCCTTGACACCTGACCTCACGACCTTGTCTGTTGTTGTCTCCTTGACACCTGACTTCACGACCTTGTCTGTTGTTATCTCCTTGACACCTGACCTCACGACCTTGTCTGTTGTTGTCTCCTTGACACCTGACCTCACGACCTTGTCTGTTGTTGTTATCTCCTTGACACCTGACATCACGACCTGGTCTGTTGTTGTCTCCTTGACACCTGACCTCACGACCTTGTCTGTTGTTATCTCCTTGACACCCGACCTCACGACCTTGTCTGTTGTTGTTATCTCCTTGACACCTGACTTCACGTCCTTGTCTGTTGTTGTCTCTTTGACACCTGACCTCAGGACCTTGTCTGTTGTTTTCTACTTGACACCTGACCTCACGACCTTGTCTGTTGTTGTCTCCTTGACACCTGACTTCACGACCTGGTCTATTGTTGTCTCCTTGACACCTGCCTTCACGACCTTGTCTGTTGTTGTCTCCTTGACACCTGACTTCACGACCTTGTCTGTTGTTGTCTCCTTGACACCTGACCTCAGGACCTTGTCTGTTGTTGTCTCCTTGACACCTGACTTCACTACCTTGTCTGTTGTTGTCTCCTTGACACCTGACTTCACGACCTTATTTGTTGTTGTCTCCTTGACACCTGACTTCACGAATTTGTCTGTTGTTGTCTCCTTGATACCTGATTTCACGACCTTGTCTGTTGTTGTCTCCTTGACACCTGACCTCACGACCTTGTCTGTTGTTGTCTCCTTGACATCTGACTTCACGACCTTGTCTGTTGTCTCCTTAACACCTTACTTCACGACCTTGTCTGTTGTTATCTCTCCTTGACACCCGACCACACGACCTTGTCTGTTGTTGTTATCTCCCTGACAACTGACTTCACGTCCTTGTCTGTTGTTGTCTCTTTGACACCTGACCTCAGGACCTTGTCTGTTGTTTTCTACTTGGCACCTGATTTCACGACCTTGTCTCTTGTTGTCTCCTTGACACCTGACTTCACGACCTTGTCTGTTGTTGTCTCCTTGACACCTGACTTCACGACCTTGTCTGTTGTTGTCTCCTTGACACCTGACCTCACGACCTTGTCTGTTGTTGTCTCCTTGACACCTGACTTCACGACCTTATCTGTTGTTATCTCCTTGACATCTGATCTCACGACCTTGTCTGTTGTTGTCGCCTTGACACCTTACTTCACGACCTTCTCTGTTGTTGCCTCCTTGACACCTGACGTCACGACCTTGTCTGTTGTTGTCTCCTTAACACCTGACTTCACGACCTTGTCTGTTGTTGTCTCCTTGACACCTGCTCTCACAACCTTGTCTATTGTTGTCTCCTTGACACCTGACTTCACGACCTTGTCTGTTGTTATCTCCTTGACACCTGACCTCACGACCTTATTTGTTGTTGTCTCGTTGACACCTGACTTCAATACCTTGTATGTTGTTGTCTCCTTGACACCTAACCTCACGACCTTGTATGTTGTTGTCTCCTTGATACCTGACATCACGACCTGGTCTGTTGTTGTCTCCTTGACACCTGACCTCACGACCTTGTCTGTTGTTGTCTCCTTGACACCTGACTTCACGACTTTGTCTGTTGTTGTCTCCTTGAAACCTGATTTCACGACCTTGTCTGTTGTTGTCTTCTTGCCACCTGACTTCACGAATTTGTCTGTTGTTGTCTCCTTGACACCTGACCTCACGACCTTGTCTGTTGTTATCTCCTTGACACCTGACATCACGACCATGTCTGTTGTTGTCTCCTTGACACCTAACCTCACAACCTTGCATGTTGTTGTCTCCTTGATACCTGACCTCACGACCTTGTCTGTTGTTGTCTCCTTGACACCTGACATCACGACCTGGTCTGTTGTTGTCTCCTTGACACCTGACTTCACGACTTTGTCTGTTGTTGTCTCCTTGAAACCTGATTTCACGACCTTGTCTGTTGTTGTCTTCTTGCCACCTGACTTCACGAATTTGTCTGTTGTTGTCTCCTTGACACCTGACCTCACGACCTTGTCTGTTGTTATCTCCTTGACACCTGACATCACGACCATGTCTGTTGTTGTCTCCTTGACACCTAACCTCACAACCTTGCATGTTGTTGTCTCCTTGATACCTGACCTCACGACCTTGTCTGTTGTTGTCTCCTTGACACCTGACATCACGACCTGGTCTGTTGTTGTCTCCTTGACACCTGACCTCACGACCTTGTCTGTTGTTGTCTCCTTGACACCTGACTTCACGACCTTGTCTGTTGTTATCTCCTTGACACCTGACCTCACGACCTTGTCTGTTGTTGTCTCCTTGACACCTGACCTCACGACCTTGTCTGTTGTTGTCTCCTTGACACCTGACATCACGACCTGGTCTGTTGTTGTCTCCTTGACACCTGACCTCACGACCTTGTCTGTTGTTATCTCCTTGACACCCGACCTCACGACCTTGTCTGTTGTTGTTGTTATCTCCTTGACACCTGACTTCACGTCCTTGTCTGTTGTTGTCTCTTTGACACCTGACCTCAGGACCTTGTCTGTTATTTTCTACTTGACACCTGACCTCACGACCTTGTCTGTTGTTGTCTCCTTGACACCTGACTTCACGACCTGGTCTATTGTTGTCTCCTTGACACCTGCCTTCACGACCTTGTCTGTTGTTGTCTCCTTGACACCTGACTTCACGACCTTGTCTGTTGTTGTCTCCTTGACACCTGACCTCAGGACCTTGTCTGTTGTTGTCTCCTTGACACCTGACTTCACTACCTTGTCTGTTGTTGTCTCCTTGACACCTGACTTCACGACCTTATTTGTTGTTGTCTCCTTGACACCTGACTTCACGAATTTGTCTGTTGTTGTCTCCTTGATACCTGATTTCACGACCTTGTCTGTTGTTGTCTCCTTGACACCTGACCTCACGACCTTGTCTGTTGTTGTCTCCTTGACATCTGACTTCACGACCTTGTCTGTTGTCTCCTTAACACCTTACTTCACGACCTTGTCTGTTGTTATCTCCTTGACACCCGACCACACGACCTTGTCTGTTGTTGTTATCTCCTTGACAACTGACTTCACGTCCTTGTCTGTTGTTGTCTCTTTGACACCTGACCTCAGGACCTTGTCTGTTGTTTTCTACTTGGCACCTGATTTCACGACCTTGTCTCTTGTTGTCTCCTTGACATCTGACTTCACGACCTTGTCTGTTGTTGTCTCCTTGAGACCTGACTTCACGACCTTGTCTGTTGTTGTCTCCTTGACACCTGACCTCACGACCTTGTCTGTTGTTGTCTCCTTGACACCTGACTTCACGACCTTGTCTGTTGTTGTCTCCTGACTGACTTGACACCTTACTTCACGACCTTCTCTGTTGTTGCCTCCTTGACACCTGACGTCACGACCTTGTCTGTTGTTGTCTCCTTAACACCTGACTTCACGACCTTGTCTGTTGTTGTCTCCTTGACACCTGCTCTCACAACCTTGTCTATTGTTGTCTCCTTGACACCTGACTTCACGACCTTGTCTGTTGTTATCTCCTTGACACCTGACCTCACGACCTTATTTGTTGTTGTCTCGTTGACACCTGACTTCAATACCTTGTATGTTGTTGTCTCCTTGACACCTAACCTCACGACCTTGTATGTTGTTGTCTCCTTGATACCTGACATCACGACCTGGTCTGTTGTTGTCTCCTTGACACCTGACCTCACGACCTTGTCTGTTGTTGTCTCCTTGACACCTGACTTCACGACTTTGTCTGTTGTTGTCTCCTTGAAACCTGATTTCACGACCTTGTTTGTTGTTGTCTTCTTGCCACCTGACTTCACGAATTTGTCTGTTGTTGTCTCCTTGACACCTGACCTCACGACCTTGTCTGTTGTTATCTCCTTGACACCTGACATCACGACCATGTCTGTTGTTGTCTCCTTGACACCTAACCTCACAACCTTGCATGTTGTTGTCTCCTTGATACCTGACCTCACGACCTTGTCTGTTGTTGTCTCCTTGACACCTGACATCACGACCTTGTCTGTTGTTGTCTCCTTGACACCTGACTTCACGACCTTGTCTGTTGTTGTCTCCTTGACACCTGACCTCAGGACCTTGTCTGTTGTTGTCTCCTTGACACCTGACTTCACTACCTTGTCTGTTGTTGTCTCCTTGACACCTGACTTCACGACCTTATTTGTTGTTGTCTCCTTGACACCTGACTTCACGAATTTGTCTGTTGTTGTCTCCTTGATACCTGATTTCACGACCTTGTCTGTTGTTGTCTCCTTGACACCTGACCTCACGACCTTGTCTGTTGTTGTCTCCTTGACATCTGACTTCACGACCTTGTCTGTTGTCTCCTTAACACCTTACTTCACGACCTTGTCTGTTGTTATCTCCTTGACACCCGACCACACGACCTTGTCTGTTGTTGTTATCTCCTTGACAACTGACTTCACGTCCTTGTCTGTTGTTGTCTCTTTGACACCTGACCTCAGGACCTTGTCTGTTGTTTTCTACTTGGCACCTGATTTCACGACCTTGTCTCTTGTTGTCTCCTTGACATCTGACTTCACGACCTTGTCTGTTGTTGTCTCCTTGAGACCTGACTTCACGACCTTGTCTGTTGTTGTCTCCTTGACACCTGACCTCACGACCTTGTCTGTTGTTGTCTCCTTGACACCTGACTTCACGACCTTATCTGTTGTTGTCTCCTTGACATCTGATCTCACGACCTTGTCTGTTGTTGTCTCCTTGACACCTGACTTCACGACCTTCTCTGTTGTTGCCTCCTTGACACCTGACGTCACGACCTTGTCTGTTGTTGTCTCCTTAACACCTGACTTCACGACCTTGTCTGTTGTTGTCTCCTTGACACCTGCTCTCACAACCTTGTCTATTGTTGTCTCCTTGACACCTGACTTCACGACCTTGTCTGTTGTTATCTCCTTGACACCTGACCTCACGACCTTATTTGTTGTTGTCTCGTTGACACCTGACTTCACTACCTTGTCTGTTGTTGTCTCCTTGACACCTGACCTCACGACCTTGTATGTTGTTGTCTCCTTGATACCTGACCTCACGACCTTGTCTGTTGTTGTCTCCTTGACACCTGACCTCACGACCTTGTCTGTTGTTGTCTCCTTGACACCTGACTTCACGACTTTGTCTGTTGTTGTCTCCTTGAAACCTGATTTCACGACCTTGTCTGTTGTTGTCTTCTTGCCACCTGACTTCACGAATTTGTCTGTTGTTGTCTCCTTGACACCTGACCTCACGACCTTGTCTGTTGTTATCTCCTTGACACCTGACATCACGACCATGTCTGTTGTTGTCTCCTTGACACCTGACTTCACGACCTTGTCTGTTGTTGTCTCCTTGACACCTGACATCACGACCTGGTCTGTTGTTGTCTCCTTGACACCTGACCTCACGACCTTGTCTGTTGTTGTCTCCTTGACACCTGACTTCACGACCTTGTCTGTTGTTGTCTCCTTGACACCTGACCTCACGACCTTGTCTGTTGTTGTCTCCTTGACACCTGACCTCACGACCTTGTCTGTTGTTGTCTCCTTGACACCTGACTTCACGACCTTGTCTGTTGTTGTCTCCTTGACACCTGACCTCACGACCTTGTCTGTTGTTGTCTCCTTGACACCTGACATCACGACCTGGTCTGTTGTTGTCTCCTTGACACCTGACCTCACGACCTTGTCTGTTGTTATCTCCTTGACACCCGACCTCACGACCTTGTCTGTTGTTGTTATCTCCTTGACACCTGACTTCACGTCCTTGTCTGTTGTTGTCTCTTTGACACCTGACCTCAGGACCTTGTCTGTTGTTTTCTACTTGGCACCTGACCTCACGACCTTGTCTGTTGTTGTCTCCTTGACACCTGACTTCACGACCTGGTATATTGTTGTCTCGTTGACACCTGACTTCACGACTTTGTCTGTTGTTGTCTCCTTGACACCTGATTTCACGACCTTGTCTGTTGTTGTCTCCTTGACACCTGCCTTCACGACCTTGTCTGTTGTTGTCTCCTTGCCACCTGTCTTCACGACCTTGTCTGTTGTTGTCTCCTTGACACCTGACCTCAGGACCTTGTCTGTTGTTGTCTCCTTGACACCTGACTTCACTACCTTGTCTGTTGTTGTCTCCTTGACACCTGACTTCACGACCTTATTTGCTGTTGTCTCCTTGACACCTGACTTCACGAATTTTTCTGTTGTTGTCTCCTTGACATCTGATTTCACGACCTTGTCTGTTGTTGTCTCCTTGACACCTGACCTCACGACCTTGTCTGTTGTTGTCTCCTTGACATCTGACTTCACGACTTTGTCTGTTGTCTCCTTAACACCTGACTTCACGACCTTGTCTGTTGTTATCTCCTTGACACCCGACCTCACGACCTTGTCTGTTGTTGTTATCTCCTTGACAACTGACTTCACGTCCTTGTCTGTTGTTGTCTCTTTGACACCTGACCTCAGGACCTTGTCTGTTGTTTTCTACTTGGCACCTGATTTCACGACCTTGTCTCTTGTTGTCTCCTTGACACCTGACTTCACGACCTTGTCTGTTGTTGTCTCCTTGAGACCTGACTTCACGACCTTGTCTGTTGTTGTCTCCTTGACACCTGACCTCACGACCTTGTCTGTTGTTGTCTCCTTGACACCTGACTTCACGACCTTATCTGTTGTTGTCTCCTTGACATCTGATCTCACGACCTTGTCTGTTGCTGTCTCCTTGACACCTGACTTCACGACCTTGTCTGTTGTTGTCTCCTTAACACCTGACTTCACGACCTTGTCTGTTGTTGTCTCCTTGACACCTGACCTCACGACCTTGTCTGTTTTTGTCTCTTTAACACCTGACTTCACGACTTTGTCTGTTGTTGTCTCCTTGATACCTGACCTCACGACCTTGTCTGTTGTCACCTTTACACCTGACTTCACGACCTTGTCTGATGTTTTCTCCTTGACACCTGACCTCACGACATTTTGTTATTGAAGTGTCATTGACAACCGTCTTTACCATTGGTTGGGAAGATGTCATACACCAGTAAACAACATTTATAACCGTCTGTGTATTTCAGTACCTAACATGTATGTAATACTGGCTGTATTATATTTTCGTTCGTTCTTGGGTTATAAATGTTTTCAAATTGCCAAGAGGACAATTTCATTAATTCATTCTAAGGCTTTCGTTTGATACAGTCGGATATATCGACTCACATAAACACGTTAAATAGCAAAGGATTTTAACTGTGTACGAGTTAGCACATAGTTCGGATCTGATAATGACTGCATTAACGCCACACATTGATATTAAATAGGTTCAGGCCTTTGAAGTTTCTGTTTTAATGTACTCTATTATCTATACGAAATAACATCGCATGTTGCCAGAGAAATGAGCTTCACATAAATCCCGTAATTGGCTAAAATCATCAGCCTAATATCACAATGCTATGTGAGAGGGCGCGTATTTAACCAACATTAAATTTAATGTATATGTACTTAGGGAAACGTTGTCTATGTACTAAGCTCAGGAAAACATTGTCTATGTACTAAGCTCAGGAAAACATTGTCTATGTACTTAGCTCAGGAAAACATTGTCTATGTACTAAGCTCAGGAAAACATTGTCTATGTACTTAGCTCAGGAAAACATTGTCTATGTACTAAGCTCAGGAAAACGTTGTCTATGTACTAAGCTCATGAAAACATTGTCTATGTACTAAGCTCAGGAAAACGTTGTCTATGAACTTAGCTCAGGAAAACATTGTCTATGTACTAAGCTCAGAAAAACATTGTCTATGTACTTAGCTCAGGAAAACATTGTCTATGTACTTAGCTCAGGTAAACATTGTCTATGTACTAAGCTAAGGGAAACATTGTCTATCTACTAAGCTCAGGAAAACATTGTCTATGTACTAAGCTCATGAAAACATTGTCTATGTACTTAGCTCAGTAAAACATTGTCTATGTACTAAGCTCATGAAAACATTGTCTATGTACTAAGCTCAGGTAAACATTGTCTATGTACTTAGCTCAGGGAAACATTGTCTATAGACTTAGCTCAGGTAAACATTGTCTATGGACTTAGCTCAGGTAAACATTGTCTATGAACTTAGCTCAGGTAAACATTGTCTATGTACTTAGCTCAGGAAAGCATAGTTTATGTACTTAGCTCAGGTAAACATTGTCTATGTACTTAGCTCAGGAAAACATTGTCTGTGTACTTAGCTTAGGAAAACATTGTGTATGTACTTAAAATGCCGTTTGTCAGCGGTTGAGCAACTTTAAGACTCGTTTCCGAATATTCCATTTATAACTGAAATTGAACGATAATCGTATCATATATCAGTTGGTTGCACAAGCAGCACAGTGTATTTTCCTGTTTTACTACCAATCATGACGTCTGTTACTTACGCCTGTACATTGTCGATGAATATATCTCCGTAACTTTCATAAGCATTTCTCCATTCTTATAATTTATAAAATCCCACAACGAACGTGCCACATTGTCACGAATGTTATAATTAGTTTCCTGAATTATTCTTTGTTCCTTTCTTTTTTAAACAAATTAATGATTTTTCTATATTCGTAAACGTCTAACTATTGTGTTTATTCTTTTATTGCCTATTGGATATATAGAGGTTCCCCAACAGGTGAATTTTGTTTAACATGTTTATCAAACTCGAGTTAATATTCAAAGTTTGAAAGCTCACAAGATACTGGTGATACTTAACGTTACACTAGCGTAACGTCGAACGGCGTTAAATACGGACAACGGCATGGATTAAAAATGGCATATAAAGAAATTTCTTATATAGAAATACAAAAGTTATATATGTATCAAATCCTTTTAATATGGCCTATAAGACCATGTATATCAAATATATGTATATACATCTGTATATTGTGTCTGTTTCTGACCTTTCTTTGATTTCATTTAATTAAAGATTCCTGTAATGATTCTCTTGTGTTTGAATGGAGTTTCCGCTACCCATGTTGAGGACTAAAATCATATTTCATCTTTATTTTACTTCCTAACAGTACATATGTAACGGCATAAAATGCTAATTTAGTACACAAAACTGCAATTAAGCCGATCTCGGTTTAGAAGTCAAATACGGCGATTGTATTTACATAAGGCAACGTTAACGTAAGGTTTTAATGAAAAAGATAGTATTACGATATTTGTTATTTGGCATCAGTACAGTAGTATTTCCTGTAAATAAAATAGAGTACCATAATAGATACAGATCGATAAAGACTCAATTGAACTCACTACATGGATATTTTTTTATCATAATATTCTCTAATTCTACGATCCCGGCAAAGGGAAACTAGAGATAGCATGGTAAACGGCCAAAGGTTGTACTGGACAATATAATACAAACATGTATCAACAAAAAGTATAGATGATTCAGACATATTTAATTCATGGAACGCTCAATTTTGTAGCCACATGCTTTCTGACAGTGACGACACAATAAGATACCAACGATTACTAGTGCATGTATACATGTATCAACCTTTTAAACTTATTCTGATTTTTGGTAGGGGATTGAGTGGTGGTTTGTGCAATAATAGAGTGATAAAGATAACCCGGTATAGTATCACTAACGGTCCATCTCTGGGTCATGAGTTGGAAACCAGTGTGGGACAATTACCAGTTAATATGTTATAATAAGAATGTTCATTGAATGAAATAACAACACCCCGACAGTTTCAATGTACCGTGCCGCTGACGACAACCTGTTTCTTTTACTAAACATAACAATGCAAGTTTGGAGTTATATGGATTTTCTTATAGACTAAAAATTAGGAACCTATCGTTAAATACGCCATGTTAAACCCAGCCTACATCCAAAACATATTCAAAAGTTCAGAAATTGATCCGTGTCCGAAACGCTTATGCTTTGGTCACCGGTATCCGGGGATAGAGGGTAGTCGGGCGTACACCGGTGGTTTTGCCATTTTTCATCGGACAACACGGTCAAAAAAATTGTCACACATCATTTACATAAAAAGGAGGCCGTACGGAAATATTACAGCGTTTGTATCGAAACAAAATTGTTAGGGGACCGGTGAGGCAGTGAATATCAACTGAACTTATAATGATATTCGGCCGATTATCATATGATGTCCGGGCGATAACCGGCCTATTCACCGGACATCGTGCAAATATCACCCAATTATCTTACGGACAACGAACGATAGTTGTACCTGCAGGCCCGGCCGAATGTCGGGGCGCTCTGATTTCCGCTCGATTCCCGGTTGAATATCGGACGATATTAAACGATGCGTGAAGTATGTTGCCAGTTATGAAAATCTACGGGACGCCGGAGAGATTTTACTTGGAGTTAAAACTCTTCGGGCACCTCCCCGATTAATATGCCTGAAAGCCTCGGCCACTGGCCGGACATGTCTGGTGTCCAGCCGGGATCCAGACCAAAATGACTAAAAATGGAAAAGTCAATGTACAATTAATATTGCATAATTTTAATACTGGGCTACATGTATTGCATGTACAGTATTATGTTCATGTAAGCATCTGCATATAAATTATATACTAGTACCAGTATTCATTTGAAGAGATTATCGTGAAAGGTCACAGACTTATCGTAGTTCCCATTTGTTGAAACTTCTCTCATGACATCTCGCGAGCTTCTCAATGTATAGTAATTCTGTCTATGAATTCATTAAATGGACATACATTTACACATGCACATAGGTTAAATACGGAATCCTATGCGTGAAATCTATTTTTTTTTTCAGTGTTTATAGCTTGAAATTCTAACCAAAATGTTCCCGTCAGATACCGTCACGGTTTGGATTAAAATTTTATTACGCAGATGTCTGGAACATTTCAATGTTCTGGGGACATTAATTTGCAGATAAAATATGTTTCCAAGAAAATAAACAATAGCATAAATAGGATACGTAATATCATGACCACACCACTGAAATCGAAATGCCCACAACACTGATAGTTTGGAAGGTGGTAGGGAGAAGTTGGGGTTCGCACCTTTAGTGCAAGCCTTTAGCTTTTTCATTAAATGCCGTAAAACATGGTAGCATCTAACGTCAATGACTTTTGCAAATAAAGTTTTGCTCGATAGTAGTATCAGTATCGGGTATTGATCAGTTGCGGAGGAGGGGGAGGGGTTACAAGTTTTATTGTTATAATTACTGCTCGACTGGTCTTTAGAAGGACTCATTTTAATTAAACTTAGTGTATTATCATACGGAAACATTTTCAATATATAGTTGTATGAGTGAATGTTGTTTTATGGTTGGATAAACGGCGACGTCATGATGAAACACGATTTTACGTATGACGTAAAAGTGAACATGGGACATTTCTATGTAACATGCGACAATGGATATATCTTTTATAATTTGCAACTGACTTGGGTCATGTTATATATGAAAATGAACAGCACAAAATGTACTTTTATACGCTTATAGATTGAACAACACAACACAAAGCGTTTTTGGTATGAGTACGTCATAAACGCAATGCCGTTGATTAAGGTAGGGCATCTTCGCATTTGGGACATTTGCTTTGGACACGGCAAAATCAATGTAACTAAGATACCGTTTTATATCTGCATATGATTTCTACCTCAGATAGTTTTATTGAACCTGTGCTTTGTTATGATTGTTTATTGTCCACTTATATCGTCTTATCAATACATTTCAGCGTAGCTAAACAACGCGGTTCTAATTCTTGATACAAGATGGGACACTTTTGCTCTTTTTCTATTCTACTCTTTTACTACAGAAAAAAGACTCAAATTCCAAAATGCCGTAATCTACAAAATAAGTGTATATCGTACTTAAGATGGACGAATTTTAACAGTTTTGAGTGAAAATTTACGAGAGTACCGTGACTTTCTTACGTATTTGTGCAACCGCGATGTAACATGGGACAACGAGAAAATGACGTTATGTTGACAAATTTCTACGAATTTTTCCTAAATGTTTTCTTTATATCTGTCAGATGTTAACATATTTGAAATCTGTGAATCCTTCCGGTTCGTTTGGTATATAATACTTCATATTTTAAAGCTTGACTAAATGCATCACGTTTAATACTAAACCGCGAAGTACGGATTACGCGAAGTATCACCAGTATCTTGCGACGCGTCTCGTGTCTTTTAAGAATTAACTAACGAGAGTTTAGATAAACACGATAAACACCAGCCTATCGCTGGGGAACTTATTTATCCCGTAACTCTATATGTATACGGTGGTGACCATTTTCTCGTCGTCATTCAGGGAAACTTACCACCATACAATATACTGGTAGTGATATCTTTCCGCCATAAAATATAGTGCCTAAATAGAGAGCCAATATTCTATTGTTTAATACCTTGAATAAGGGATTAGCTGTTTATAGTAAATTCATTCATTTAAAAGAAAATGCGCTATGAAAAAATAGCCGAAGTTGAGAGCCAATCGTTGACCAATTATACACGCCGTAGGTGTGTAAACATATTAAATGATAACCAACTGTTATAGAATTTATTACATGGGTTTCCATTGTGAAACATGCTTAGTTATGGAATAAATCTGTTACTTTCATCTTTACAACACAAATAAACTTTCATTCGTTTGACTTGCCTTCTTGTCAGCGAGCACAAATGTGGTGGTATTCGCGTGTTAACGTAGCCTCTTTATATAGCTGATACTGAATGGAAAGTCCCCATGTATACATTATGCAAAATTTGCTTAATCCTGTATTCATTTAAGTCTAACCTTACAACAATACCATATGAATTACAATATTTCTAAGAAGCATTTTTGATCATTGTACGTGCTGAAGACCATGCGGTATTATATATTACCTCAATAGAAGATCTACAGTTAGGGCGTTTTCCCAATTATCCCACTATCATTTAGTCCGCTAAACATGCCTATATTATTAGGCTTTTTAATTATTCTTATCAAAAATTAAAAAAGCCTATTAGTATAGGCAGGTTTAGCGGACTAGCTAACGAAATCTCCATAAGCGGTAGTTGCTAGTGATATAATACGCCCAAAGCCTTAACATTGTTTGGTTCAATTGTAACTAAACCAGAAACAACCGGATGTCAATGCCACAATTTATTGTTAACGTGTGCTTTTATGTCATAGCAATGTCTATATACAATTTGAAAAAAATCGCTTACATATATTCATAAGTAGCAAGTTTATGAATGTTATATAAGACTCTGTGAGATTTTCTGATTTTGTGGATGTTTGTTGACGACACCACTAATTGCTATCGTTGAAAGTGATTAACTAAGCCCTAGAGAAGTGAGTCAGTTTAAATACCAAATATGTAGAAATGACAGACGACTGCAGGTCCGGTATTCTCTTTGATGAGGAAAGCTAGAAATTGAATTTTGAAAGATAATACTTTCATTTTTAGGAAAGTTTTGGTGAAATTGGTTTTTTCTATGAAATATGTGGGCTACACTGATTTGTTTTTCAACCATGCTTGTAAAGAGCATCTTGATTGGCTTGTAATTATCTATGATCGGATAACGTCAAAATGACGTTGTGATTTATAACGTCTCCTCTGATTGGCTGAAACAACGGTATATTGTAAAATAAATGATGAATTCATGAAGTTGATAAAGGAGGGAGGGGAATATTTCGAATTTGTTTTGAGTGACTGGCTTTTCATTCATGCATTTGTTATTTGACCGGCATTTAATTCATGCATTTGTTATTTTCATACTTTTAAACTTTTTATTATCAGGAATACCATTGATGAAATACAAACCAGTCCCACCTATGTGTTTTATAAAGTGACCAACGGAACTGACTGAACAGCAATAAACACTTTATAAGTGTTACTATCCGTTTAAATAGATTGATGTTATATCCCTGTACAACTGTTGCGTGTTCAGATATACTTGTTAACGTATTATACCCTAGAATATAGGATAATTAAGTCAAACACTAAATAATGTCAAATGTACTCTGTCGAGATTAGATTTGGATAGAAAGCCTCCGAAATAAACCCGATCCCATACAATCACATTAGGATTGGACACCGGGCGACCTTTTCACCCACCACAATGCATGCAAGGCGCTCACATACACAAATTGATTTTTGCCTTTACAAATACTTTCTGGTAGTTCAAGGTTGCTTCTGACTTTTGCGGCGATCTTAATAACGTATTTCATAGAGGTGATGTTGTTTATTCCGGAAAAACATTTTTCTATAACTTTGATTTGAAGAAGATTCCGTAATTAGATGACAAAGAATCGTTTGAGATTGTCTGAATTTATATCCGGCTCGACCAAGGCCACTGTACACTTAGAATGAACATAAATGGCATCACGACAGCATGTTTCTAAAACTTGTAATTCCGGTCAGTTGTCCCTTTTTTCAGTTACTTCCACTCCTGAACAACCTGTCTCTATATATCGGCTGATTCTCCTTACCAATGCTTCTGTTCTGATGTTAGTCAGTGCTCCAGATAATTTTTGGAAGGATGGGTAATTGTACTCGCACTTTCGAAAAGATGGGGTACAACTCTAACTTCTGTGACAACCTAAAACTTAACTGAGGTGTCGAAAAAATAACATTTGTATGTGATTATTTCATAAAGTAATTGATGACAAGCTAGCAATTGTGCAAATATCTATCTAAAACCATAGGGATCTGAGTATAAGTTAAGATTACATAATCATGAACCCACCAGAGTGCCATCAAAACAATTTTTAGACGTTTTAGAGGTCTAGATAAAAAAAACCCGGTCAAAGTCATGCTCCGTCAACTGAGTGACAGACTAACACTATGTATTAGCCACAACAACCCGCGTCTTTAATACATATTAAAGTGCGTCCCATGTCCTTGATGGTTAGGAATAAGTCAATGTCCTTTGTAGGTGCAATACCCTTATCATTTAAACACCAAGCATATTACATCATGCACTAACGCTTAGAATGCCACGCGAAAATGGTTTATTGCAAAACTACTCCTTTTTTAATTGAATATTAAGGTCCTAAGTTCTTAATTTATGATATTAAACACAAATATAGAAAATCCAGGATTTAATGTAGCCGAGAACTGCAATTGTTTTGCTTCAGTTTTGTTATAAATCTGTCTTTGATTTGTAATACAATCCTCAGCGTTTTAACGCCTGGTGATTATGAAGAAGTGTTCTGGTAATATAGACGATTGGCATCGTAGTTAAGTCAATCATTCAAATAAATCATCCGCGTGGCCAGGAACTGGTGGTGACATACCACTTGGAGTATACCAGCCTTACTTATCGTCTGCTATTTCAGACATTTGTGAGGTACACTAGTGGAAGCGAACTGGAACCATAAAAACAACTCATTTAAAGTCTGAAAATAAATGTGAATGTCAATTAATCAAAAACATAGACAAATTAATGAGCTATTAATTCGTGCCGAAGAAAAACTAGTGTCTGCCAACATATACGAAGAAAGTATTGTTGTCTTTGTATGAACGCTACGAAAGTCAAGATGGCAAGGTCGTGAGATTCCAGTGCAAAGTTGCCAGAATGCGAGAAGAAGGAAGCAATCTCGCGCTAGAGACATTAGTGTTGAGATTGTGAGATGTCACTTGATTTTTGTGTCAACATCTGCTGTCTTGTTGGAAATGATCGGAATGTAGAGATAAGATAATGTTTCTCCCATTTGTTGTTCTTAGGCGATAGTCTATTTTTGCATTCTTCGTCTCTCTTTTGTCTTTTCCACAATCGATTAAATCTAATGCCCTCTAGTTATGTAAATATAAATAGTGCTTTTCCTGGACTCGTGAATGGTGAAAAAGGCACATGAATGATCTGGTGACTTTTAAAATAACATCCACCATTGAATGACACACAATTAAAGAGAGCAAACTGAGGAATTATTTTAATCTCATCATTATTTACTGAGCTTGTATGTGTGTATATTGTAAATATCTAGATCGTTCTAATTATAGCAATATGCAATTATCAGTAGCCCCGCTTTCTCTTATCTTTTTTTCTTCTATGTCTTTTTTTCTCAAAATGGAGGAATTGCAGCTACCCAACCCCACAACGCCATCTTCCCTTTGATATTCCTAGATCATCTTTCTTCTTCAACTTCAGTGATTCTGCCTTAAGTGCTTAATCATGTTATTGTTGTACAAGTTGTTGATTAATTAGTGTTGAATCTTATAGAGATGAACCAAATTTCAGTGTACTCAGCGATGCGTCATTCTATTTTTAATTTTGAGATCCCATTGAACCTGGGTTTTTAATCCTGAATAGTATAACTGATTTTGTTGACGAAGAAAAAAACATCGTTTTGTGTTAGACGCACCTGATCCCTGTCTTCTTGTATCAATTTATCAGTATTTCTGTTTTTTTGTTGTCGATTTCTATCTTGAATTACATCACCTTACTTCATGAGTAATCTAAATGGTTTTGCTTCTACGCAATTAACATCTGACGAGCAACTTTAGTTCGCTTAATGTAAGGAGCGCTGTTTGGTATACAGAGGGGAAAGAGTGAGTTGGTATATTTGTATTAACCTTTAACCGCTAGAATTTTCCGGTTTTCAAAAGCATGTTATTCATCTGGTTTGCTTTGTTATCTATAAAGCACCATGCATGATATTGGGGGACACAATTTTTCCAAATTGCCATCCCTTCCGTGATGATACAACACAAATGAAGTTTATTTCTTTTTCAATTTTCAAGTACAAAAGTATGTTATGTAAAATATATTATCTTTAAAACGACGATATAATTGGTCTGAATAATGATAACAGAGAAAGTTCCAAATGAACAACATTTAGAAGTTCTCCCTGTGTGTTCCAATGAACCCATTATCATGGCCCGGTGATATAAACATTATTTAATTTGATAATTTGTAAGTAAGGTTCTTTTAACCAAAGCGTCCCTTACAGCACATTAAAATGTTGGCAGTGATTGTGATGTATACCATCCTAGCCTTCACTAGCTGTCGACAGATTTACAACACCCGGTGCGAACTCTGGGATTACGTCTTATTACGTAACTACTCTAGAGTAAATCGTTAGGTGTCCCAGTAATCATAGTGTAAACGTATGCTATCCAGCATTATAATTGTGACACAATCATGATAAAGTCGTTTCATGTATAAAACCATTAGTTTCTTTAATTAGCAACCATATAAATCACATATTTTAAATTTTATTCAATTTTAGCATGATTGTAGAAAAATGTGTCATGCCATGTTTACTGGTAGGCTTTTGTGTAAGACAAATGTATCTGGCGGTTATTCAATTTTATGCTAACAACTTTCTTAACAAAAATAAAAACATAAATGTAAAACAACTTCAACTATCAAAATAAATATGTGCTGTATATGGAAATTCCAAACAATGCCACTATGACTAATAAAGTAATTGTAGATGAACCCGGGTGTTAGCCTTAATGCACTGGTGAAGGATAATGACGTCAGCCTCAGTATATTAGTGATAAAATTAATTTGATAGACGTACATAACACCGTACCTAGTTCATTGTACAGAATGTTCTCAGGTAACTTACCTAGACGTGATAATATTTGTGTTTTGTGCTGATTTGGTCGTACTTTAGGTGGTATGTTGTGATTTCACAAGAGGTAAACAATCTGCAGGAAGTACTGGCCATTGGTTGATAATCTACATCCGGAAAATCATAATTTGTTATACGTATGGTCGTTCAGGAAGTAGCAGTTACAGAGGACAATATCATCTAACATGAAAAAGGAAAACTCCTGAAGCATGTTGTTTGGATAAGAACAAACGTATTCCATCTATTTTCCCTTAATATATTTGATGAAATACGTAATTTACGTAAAAGGCGAAAAAAGTTACGCGAAAAGGTGAGATTTTTAAATGGCAGAAATCAGCCACCATACATGTGGACTTCCTATTGCGGCGATCATTAGGTAAAAGCTCAGCACGTGCGTGAAGCACGAGCTCGATGTCAATGTATATATATATTTTTTCCAATTGGATCGCGTAGATTAATGTTGATTTGCATAATTATGATGTTTTACAACCATTTATCAAGCGAATATGTTCTACGCGTGCAGGTTGTCTTCTTGCCCTGGGTAAGACAGAGAAATATTACCCTCACCGAAGTGCAGATATCTCTGTCCGATGGGGTGGACAAACAAGGATTTGAAGTAAAAGTAATTTTATGAGTTATGTGACAGACATAGTAACAACCATATTAGTTATACTACATAAAACATATGCACAATATAAGTAATATCTTAATACTATATATAACCAAAACGATGGACTCGAAAAATTTGTGATACAAAGAAAACCATACGATGACACCATATTACTGATTCAACCTTCAGAAAACTATTGATACAGGAGAAATCCACACAAATTTCACTTATCAACTAGATTTATTTTTCAATGTCTAAATAATTAGTTACAGTTGTCTTTACACATGAGACTTATTCATTTGTTGAATTATCCAGTTATTGGCGCATTTCACCCTAACACTCGTACTGTTAGTATTTAGTTATGTATTTGTTAAACGCGTTACAGAAGTGCCGTGGTTTTTCCTGACGATCTTTGCCATACCATCGCTGACATGCAAACCCACGATCTCACCGCATAGGCATAGCTAAGGGGCTGTAATTAATTGCCACGCGCTTGTAGAAGTTATACATAAATCCAATTATTGGATAATTGATAAAATTATTTTGGCACCACGTTTTCGCATAATGCTGGCTGCATTCATACAATTATATACAATTTAAACATGTTTACTATTCAGAATCAAACGCATTCCTAAAATCACATTCGAAGAAAATATCAGTTAAAAACAAACGCACCTTTGATCAGGAATTTCTGAGATACGTCAAGAAACATCAGTCTTATTTACTGTATAGAAATTCATATCAATGTGTTTTCTTATTTTGTTTGTTTCCCGGTTTTGTTTGGTAAGTTTAAAAACCTTGTCAAAATACACACTCAATTATGATATATGATATATTTTCGGTCTGTTGTAAGCAAACAGTGCTTCTAGACCACATCGACTGTCAACAGTGGTGTCATACTTACCATTAGGTCGTTTCTTTATAACAAATTGTTATAGGATAGGAATTAAATAGATTAAAGGCATGAGTGGTTTTCAAAATCAGCTCAAAATACAATGGATATATATTTCACAAACGCAGCTTACCGAAAGTTCGCAAACTAATATGGCTTCAAAATAACAAATTCGATCGGAAAGATCTCTAATTGTCAAAAACCTGCAAGAACCGACAATATTTGTTAACGGTTTATCCATTCCTTCACAAACCACATTACTATATACAAAAGTAATCAGTTTTCCAGTATATGTTTGCCGATAGTCGATCGATAGGATACCCCTCTCTCTCTCTTTTAAGGAAAGTCCCCCTATCTGGTAAGATATAGTTTGTTTGAACAGGTCTTTAAAACAAGCCTAAATGCCGACAACATTGGAGCTCTATGTCAAGTAAAAAGTCAAACACACCGCTGGTTTCATTTACAGGGCAGCAAAAGAACACGATCATGTGTAGACTGTAGTATCTCTCAGCTAAAGGAAGTAAAAACTTCAAATGTTCAAAAGGTCAACTAAGATGCAGTGTCGAGGGAAACATCAGGAAGAACATTGAGAGAAAGACGACTGCTGGAATTCTAAATTGAGTGGATCACATGAGACTATCAGGTACCTGTAGTACACACACCGGGTGTGGAGAGTATGGGAGTACAACTATGCATTTTCGTTTCTTGTTTTGTAACTCCAATCTAGATGCATAAAAGGCAGTTAAATGTTTAGCTTAATTTATGCATCTTAAACACACAGCAAGAGTACTAGTATTTTCGTATTTCGGTGCTTGAGTGTTTTGAGTTATCTCCCTTAATTGGCAATATTGGTTTCGGGCGTCCCCTTTTCGCATAACTCGCACGCTGATTGGTCAATTACATTATGGGATGCTGACGCCCCTCTCATCAGTCAGCCATATTGGATTTTGAAGAGAAGGGCTAAATTTTAAGACTTTTTTAACCAAAATTACCCACCCTCTTCCTACCATATTTAAGCTGGGTTGATTTTTTGTGTTTTAAAGGGACCCTTTTTGGTAACCCCAAATTCGCACCCTTTTCCGATATGTATATATATTTTTAATTTGTACCATGTATTTTTTGTTATATTGTTTTTGTGTTCAATATTCATATTAATAAATTCTAAGTTAGCCTACTTTAGGTTGGCCATTTTCATTCATATTTATCGTTGTGCTATTCTTGCGACAGTGTGTAGATGCATAAAGGTTTCTACTATACTACTACTGTTACAATATTCATTTCACCACCGAATGCTCTGCCTTACAGTTTGTGAATTTTAACACACAAAGGGCATTAAGTTAACCCTACCTTAGCGACC
This sequence comes from Argopecten irradians, assembly GCF_041381155.1. NCBI lineage: Eukaryota > Metazoa > Mollusca > Bivalvia > Pectinida > Pectinidae > Argopecten > Argopecten irradians. Next base: position 2,583,756 of record NC_091138.1, on the reverse strand, counting down.
ACCCCTGTGTAAAGACCACCCGAGTTCTAATGGTCAATATCAACACAATTTGGTCGTTTATAAAGTCCACTTGGTAATAAAGATAATTGTTCTTGGTCCATTTGGTGGTCTCATTAAGACTTTAGTCTTTGCTAATACGCTGTCAAATACATTAACGTTGATTACCGAGTTTTTAATTGGTTAATGATTAGTGACGTAGATACTGCATTCATTTCCCCACGGAATGTCGCAGAAACGTATACAGTAAAACAGTTATAAGGAACCTCTAGAACAAATGAAATGACTTCATTATAAGCATAGTTGGTTTTACACAGATACTTGGAATTTTATGGTAACCTTGATGGGGAATGGAACAGATGAAGTTAATACCATATTATATATATTACTGTAGTACAGGAGGTGGACACTTCGGGATACTGCAGCCAATGGAGATAGCTTTATTTATTGCCTACTTTGATTAGGAAACATCGAGGAATTTTTATCTTCACAAAGACGGTTTTAACGTTTAAATCTAATTTATTAAATATCGTTTACTAGCTTTGCAGAACATGATAGCAGTACTATTCTACACTCCGAATGCACACAAACTTTTAAAGGTTAACGATTAGTATACAGAAGGCACTATCGTATAACTCGTGGTAGCTCAAGATACCTCGCAACAGAGGAACTTGTTATGTAACATGTCATTTTCGAACAAATAAACGCTTTTGAAATGAATATTATTAGCGTAAAGGGAACTTAGTAAAATGTTAGTATAGTGTAACGGTTTCTGAAGTAATCCGATGATACATTTGTCGACAGTTTATCGCACAAAAAATAATAAGGACCGAATGTTAAGAGTAAAATGTCGCATGCGCAAAATGCAGCTATTGTGTTTGGTTTGGATTTTAATTAATACGACTGATGTGACAGCTGTACCCAGTGACTTATACTAGTGGAAGGTGTATTAATTACCATTATGGTATAAAAGGTCACAATAACTCGTCATATGTCGAGAATGTTCCTCACTGGACACATCTCATAGCTCAGTCAGATGATAAACAGGAAAATAAAAGCATTCCTAAATTACACATAAATATAGCAACGACTCAAACAAAGATTTTAAGGTTTTGTAAAATAGGCGATTTGTGTGAAAATTAACTTAATAACAACTACATTGATTCAATAAATCTTGGTGAATTAGTAACAGATTATGAAATGTTTATTTCAGGATATGATGAACGATTTCATCCATCGTTACAAATTATCTAGAAATGTCATCAGACTTCAACTGCAAACTCATCAGACGACATACTGTATTTGCAATCTGTAGTTGAGAGGTTGACAATCCGTATTGCCGTGTAACATAAATGGTTTCAATGTAAGAATGAAGATGAATGGAAAAGAACAGATTGAAGGTGGGTGAAATTGATCGCGCGTGTCTGAGCGCCATTTTGCAGTCTATCGTGTATGAAAACTAACATGATTTTTTAACAATTAACTAAAAAGGAAATGCATATCTTTGATTTGGATGATCTAGCCCTTTGAAATTTCTTTCATTTGATATCGACTGAGTACACGTTGGTATTGAAAGGTTTTTGTTTTTGTTTCATTTCTCAATAGACAAATTCCTTTTTCAGTAATTGTAATTTTTTCAGTGATCACATTTTTTAAAATTTCAACGTTATTATGTTCGATGTTTATCCATGATATATGGATCATAATAAAGTACATTTTATTCGTGAGGTTTTTTTTTCTAGTTTTTTTTTTTTTTTTTTTTTTTTTTTTTTTTTTGTGAAATGGTTTACGAACAGACAATAGACACTTTAATTTGCTGGAACACTAAACATCATTCTGATTTCAGGTCAGATGGAATTATCAAGATACCTTGAACAGTATTATTTATCATTAGTAGTATATATTATGTAAATGTAACTAATAAAATTACATGACCTCTCCATGACCTTCAGCACTAGGCACCTGACCTCCCAACAGACGGAATCTGCAAAGGTCGTGACCCGACAACGCCCTATCTCTGATAGCTAATTAAAACATTGATGTCAAAATTAACGCAATACTACTTAGTTAAGACCGGTTCTACATTTGTGTACATTTGTTGACTGGTTAACACGTGGTAAACTATACACTAACTCTCAATGACCGATGGGAATAAAAACATCTTTGGTAATATAAACCACCGATCCTTGTCATGTTCTTTGATAATTGTAGTTGGGTATAAAATGAAATTAAATTAATTAAGACTGGTATTCTTTCGTTTCATTTTAAATAATTAACTAAAAAGAAAATGCTTATTTTTAATTTTGATGATCTAGTCCTTATATATGTTTGGATTTCGTCTCCAATCTCGCGACAAGAATACCGTGATATATAAGAGGCTTTGCGTCATCCTCAATACCCATGTAAAATATAATCCCCAACAATTGTTTGAATCTCCGGATATTGTACCGGGAGATTTTCTTATTATATTTGTCCTAATGAAAAGGTATCCAAGGTAAATCTCAATGATAATAATAACCAGGGTTCGTCTTACGCCTCCTGTCTGTAGTTTGGAGGTAGATTAATTGCTTTGTTCTACTGTGTTATAGCAAAAACATCACAAAAACACCGGGTGTCTGTTTACACAGACAGTTAAGGATGCGGGACATCATATAATAGATAGCCATAATGAAGAGACGAGCCAGGTCAGACTTCAAATGTCAAGACATGTTTCAGTTTCCAAGCCCATATTAACCCAATATCTCATTGACTCACGTTAAAATGATTCTTGAAAGGCTTTAAATGATAACAGAACATTAGTTGATGTCTGGTTTAAAGGTTGATTAATTAGGAGTTTTTATAAATCTAATCGTTAAATGATTGCATGAGTGTGCGTTAATAGTTTCTTACAAACACAAAGTTTGTACTCACATTATTCATACATTATCACAACCTTCCTTATTTTACAGAAGGTTTTATTTATTTACTTATTTCATTTATTTAACAAACACATTTGTTACACAAGGATATTCCAAAAATAAGACATCCGATACGGGTTACCTGATTACCAACTATGTGAATTAGCAACACTAGAGATATAATATATTCAAATTTAAAGCATTTTCAATCGTATGTCATCCCTGATAGCATTTGCATTGGTACACAGCCAATAGAAGCCAGGTAAGGAATCTGAGATCACAGGTACTGCATTAGATAGAGTCTATACATTGGTATACATCCAATAAAAGCCAGGTTAGGAATCTAAGAGCACAGGTACTGCATTAGAGATGGTCTATGTTCATTGGTACACAGCCAATAAACGCCAGGTAAGGAATCTGAGATCACAGGTACTGCATTAGATAGAGTCTATACATTGGTATACATCCAATAAAAGCCAGGTTAGGAATCTAAGAGCACAGGTACTGCATTAGAGATGGTCTATGTTCATTAGTACACAGCCAATAAACGCCAGGTAAGGAATCTGAGATCACAGGTACTGCATTAGAGATGGTCTATGTTCATTGGTACACAGCCAATAAAAGCCAGGTAAGGAATCTGAGATCACAGGTACTGCATTAGAGACGGTCTATGTACATTGGTACACAGCCAATAAAAGCCAGGTAAGGAATCTGAGATCACAGGTACTGCATTAGAGACGGTCAATGTACATTGGTACACAGCCAACAGAAGCCAGGTAAGGAATCTGAGATCACAGGTACTGCATTAGATAGAGTCTATACATTGGTATACATCCAATAAAAGCCAGGTTAGGAATCTAAGAGCACAAGTACTGCATTAGAGATGGTCTATGACCATTGGTACACAGCCAATAAACGCCAGGTAAGGAATCTGAGATCACAGGTACTGCATTAGAGATGGTCTATGTTCATTGGTACACAGCCAATAAACGCCAGGTAAGGAATCTGAGATCACAGGTACTGCATTAGAGACGGTCTATGTACATTGGTACACAGCCAATAAAAGCCATGTAAGGAATTCGAGATCACATTACCTGCATTAGAGACGGTCTATATATTGGTACACAGCCAATAAAAGCCAGGTAAGCAATCTGAGATCACAGGTACTGCATTAGAGACGGCCTATGTACATTGGTACACAGCCAATAAAAGCCAGGTAAGGAATCTGAGATCACAGGTACTGCATTAGAGACGGTCTATGTACATTGGTACACAGCCAATAAAAGCCAGGTAAGGAATCTGAGATCACAGGTACTGCATTAGAGACGGTCTATACATTGGTACACAGCCAATAAAAGCCAGGTAAGTAATCTGAGATCACAGGTACTGCATGAGAGATGGTCTATACATTGGTACACGGCCAATAAAAGCCAGGTAAGGAATCTGAGATCACATTACCTGCATTAGAGACGGTCTATACATTGTCACAGCCAATAAAAGCCAGGTAAGGAATCTGAGATCACAGGTACTGCATTAGAGACGGTCTATACATTGGTACACAGCCAATAAAAGCCAGGTAAGGAATCTGAGATCACAGGTACTGCATTAGAGACGGTCCCTACATTGGTACACAGCCAATAAAAGCCAGGTAAGGAATCTGAGATCACAGCACCTACATTAGAGACGGTCTATACATTGGTACACAGCCAATAATAGCCATGTAAGGAATCTGAGATCACAGGTACTGAATTAGAGACGGTCAATACATTGGTACACAGCCAATAATAGCCATGTAAGGAATCCGACATCACAGGTACCGTATTAGATAGGTCAATAAATTGGTACGCAGCCAATAATAGCCATGTAAGGAATCCGAGATCACAGGTACTGCATTAGAGACGGTCAATACATTGGTACACAGCCAATAATAGCCATGTAATGAATCCGAGATCACAGGTACTGTATTAGATAGGTCAATACATTGGTACACAGCCAATAATAGCCATGTAAGGAATCTGAGATCACAGGTACTGTATTAGATAGGTCAATAAATTGGTACACAGCCAATAATAGCCATGTAAGGAATCTGAGATCACAGGTACTGTATTAGATAGGTCAATAAATTGGTACACAGCCAATAATAGCCATGTAAGGAATCCGAGATTACAGGTATGGCATTAGAGACGGCCAATACATTGGTACACAGCCAATAAACGCCAGGTAAGGAATCTGAGATTACAGGTACTGCATTAGAGACGGTCAATACATTGGTACAGCCAATAATAGCCATGTAAGAAATCTGAGATCACAGGTACTGTATTAGATAGGTCAATAAATTGGTACACAGCCAATAATAGCCATGTAAGGAATCCGAGATTACAGGTATGGCATTAGAGACGGTCAATACATTGGTACACGGCCAATAAAAGCCAGGTAAGGAATCTGAGATTACAGGTACTGCATTAGAGACGGTCAATACATTGGTACACAGCCAATAATAGCCATGTAAGGAATCTGAGATCACATTACCTGCATTAGAAACGGTCTATACATTGGTACACAGCCAATAAAAGCCATGTAAGGAATCTGAGATCACAGGTACTGTATTAGAGACGGTCAATACATTGGTACACAGCCAATAATAGCCATGTAAGGAATCTGAGATCACAGGTACTGTATTAGAGACGGTCAATACATTGGTACACAGCCAATTAAAGCCATGTAAGGAATCTGAGATCAGAGGTACTGTATAAGAGACGGTCAATACATTGGTACACAGCCAATAATAGCCATGTAAGGAATCTGAGATTACAGGTACTGCATTAGAGACGGTCAATACATTGGTACACAGCCAATAATAGCCATGTAAGGAATCTGAGATCACAGGTACTGTATTAGATACGGTCAATACATTGGTACACAGCCAATAATAGCCATGTAAGGAATCTGAGATCACATTACCTGCATTAGAAACGGTCTATACATTGGTACACAGCCAATTAAAGCCATGTAAGGAATTCGAGATCACATTACCTGCATTAGAGACGGTCAATACATTGGTACACAGCCAATAATAGCCATGTAAGGAATCTGAGATCACATTACCTGCATTAGAAACGGTCTATACATTGGTACACAGCCAATTAAAGCCATGTAAGGAATCTGAGATCACAGGTACTGTATTAGAGACGGTCAATACATTGGTACACAGCCAATAATAGCCATGTAAGGAATCTGAGATCACAGGTACTGTATTAGAGACGGTCAATACATTGGTACACAGCCAATAATAGCCATGTAAGGAATCTGAGATTACAGGTACTGCATTAGAGACGGTCAATACATTGGTACACAGCCAATAATAGCCATGTAAGGAATCCGAGATCACAGGTACTGTATTAGATATGTCAATAAATTGGTACACAGCCAATAATAGCCATGTAAGGAATCCGACATCACAGGTACCGTATTAGATAGGTCAATAAATTGGTACGCAGCCAATAATAGCCATGTAAGGAATCCGAGATCTCAGGTACTGCATTAGAGACGGTCAATACATTGGTACACAGCCAATAATAGCCATGTAATGAATCCGAGATCACAGGTACTGTATTAGATAGGTCAATACATTGGTACACAGCCAATAATAGCCATGTAAGGAATCCGAGATCACAGGTACTGTATTAGATAGGTCAATAAATTGGTACACAGCCAATAATAGCCATGTAAGGAATCCGAGATTACAGGTATGGCATTAGAGACGGTCAATACATTGGTACACAGCCAATAATAGCCATGTAATGAATCCGAGATCACAGGTACTGTATTAGATAGGTCAATAAATTGGTACGCAGCCAATAATAGCCATGTAAGGAATTCGAGATCACAGGTACTGCATTAGAGACGGTCAATAAATTGGTACGCAGCCAATAATAGCCATGTAAGGAATCTGAGATCACAGGTACTGTATTAGATAGGTCAATAAATTGGTACACAGCCAATAATAGCCATGTAAGGAATCTGAGATCACAGGTACTGTATTAGATAGGTCAATAAATTGGTACACAGCCAATAATAGCCATGTAAGGAATCCGAGATTACAGGTATGGCATTAGAGACGGTCAATACATTGGTACACAGCCAATAATAGCCATGTAAGGAATCCGAGATCACAGGTACTGTATTAGATAGGTCAATAAATTGGTACACAGCCAATAATAGCCATGTAAGGAATCCGAGATCACAGGTACTGCATTAGAGACGGTCAATACATTGGTACACAGCCAATAATAGCCATGTAAGGAATCTGAGATTACAGGTACTGTATTAGATAGGTCAATACATTGGTACACAGCCAATAATAGCCATGTAAGGAATCCGAGATCACAGGTACTGTATTAGATAGGTCAATAAATTGGTACACAGCCAATAATAGCCATGTAAGGAATCCGAGATCACAGGTACTGCATTAGAGACGGTCAATACATTGGTACACAGCCAATAATAGCCATGTAAGGAATGCAAGATCACAGGTACTGTATTAGAGACGGTCAATAAATTGGTACGCAGCCAATAATAGCCATGTAAGGAATGCAAGATCACAGGTACTGCATTAGAGACGGTCAATAAATTGGTACGCAGCCAATAATAGCCATGTAAGGAATCCGAGATCACAGGTACTGCATTAGAGACGGTCAATACATTGGTACACAGCCAATAATAGCCATGTAAGGAATGCAAGATCACAGGTACTGTATTAGATGTCAATAAATTGGTACGCAGCCAATAATAGCCATGTAAGGAATCCGAGATCACAGGTACTGTATTAGATAGGTCAATACATTGGTACACAGCCAATAATAGCCATGTAAGGAATCCGAGATCACAGGTACTGCATTAGAGACGGTCAATACATTGGTACACAGCCAATAATAGCCATGTAAGGAATCCGAGATCACAGGTACTGCATTAGAGACGGTCAATACATTGGTACACAGCCAATAATAGCCATGTAAGGAATCCGAGATCACAGGTACTGTATTAGATAGGTCAATAAATTGGTACACAGCCAATAATAGCCATGTAAGGAATCTGAGATCACAGGTACTGTATTAGAGACGGTCAATACATTGGTACACAGCCAATAATAGCCATGTAAGGAATCTGAGATCACAGGTACTGTATTAGATAGGTCAATAAATTGGTACACAGCCAATAATAGCCATGTAAGGAATCCGAGATCACAGGTACTGTATTAGATATGTCAATAAATTGGTACACAGCCAATAATAGCCATGTAAGGAATCCGAGATCACAGGTACTGTATTAGATAGGTCAATAAATTGGTACACAGCCAATAATAGCCATGTAAGGAATCCGAGATTACAGGTATGGCATTAGAGACGGTCAATACATTGGTACACAGCCAATAATAGCCATGTAAGGAATCCGAGATCACAGGTACTGCATTAGAGACGGTCAATACATTGGTACACAGCCAATAATAGCCACGTAAGGAATCCGAGATCACAGGTACTGTATTAAGGACGGTCAATTTATTGGTACACAGCCAATAAAAGCCATGTAAGGAATCTGAGATCACGGGTACTGTATTAGAGACGGTCAATAAATTGGTACGCAGCCAATAATAGCCATGTAAGGAATCTGAGATCACAGGTACTGTATTAGAGACGGTCAATACATTGGTACACAGCCAATAATAGCCATGTAAGGAATCCGAGATCACAGGTACTGCATTAGAGACGGTCAATACATTGGTACACAGCCAATAATAGCCATGTAAGGAATCCGAGATCACAGGTACTGTATTAGATAGGTCAATACATTGGTACACAGCCAATTAAAGCCATGTAAGGAATCTGAGATCACAGGTACTGTATTAGATAGGTCAATAAATTGGTACACAGCCAATAATAGCCATGTAAGGAATCTGAGATCACAGGTACTGTATTAGAGACGGTCAATACATTGGTACACAGCCAATAATAGCCATGTAAGGAATCCGAGATCACAGGTACTGCATTAGAGACGGTCAATACATTGGTACACAGCCAATAATAGCCATGTAAGGAATCTGAGATTACAGGTACTGTATTAGATAGGTCAATACATTGGTACACAGCCAATAATAGCCATGTAAGGAATCCGAGATCACAGGTACTGCATTAGAGACGGTCAATACATTGGTACACAGCCAATAATAGCCATGTAAGGAATCTGAGATCACAGGTACTGTATTAGAGACGGTCAATACATTGGTACACAGCCAATAATAGCCATGTAAGGAATGCGAGATCACAGGTACTGTATTAGATAGGTCAATAAATTGGTACACAGCCAATAATAGCCATGTAAGGAATCCGAGATCACAGGTACTGCATTAGAGACGGTCAATACATTGGTACACAGCCAATAATAGCCATGTAAGGAATCTGAGATCACAGGTACTGTATTAGATAGGTCAATAAATTGGTACACAGCCAATAATAGCCATGTAAGGAATCTGAGATCACAGGTACTGCATTAGAGACGGTCTATACATTGGTACACAGCCAATAAAAGCCAGGTAAGGAATCTGAGATCACAGGTACTGCATTAGAGACGGTCTATACATTGGTACACAGCCAATTAAAGCCATGTAAGGAATCTGAGATCACAGGTACGGTATTAGATAGGTCAATAAATTGGAACACAGCCAATAATAGCCATGTAAGGAATCTGAGATCACAGGTACTGTATTAGAGACGGTCTATACATTGGTACACAGCCAATAAAAGCCAGGTAAGGAATCTGAGATCACAGGTACTGCATTAGAGACGGTCTATACATTGGTACACAGCCAATAAAAGCCATGTAAGGAATCTGAGATTACAGGTACTGTATTAGATAGGTCAATACATTGGTACACAGCCAATAATAGCCATGTAAGGAATCTGAGATCACAGGTACTGCATTAGAGACGGTCAATACATTGGTACACAGCCAATAATAGCCATGTAAGGAATCTGAGATCACAGGTACTGTATTAGAGACGGTCAATACATTGGTACACAGCCAATAATAGCCATGTAAGGAATGCGAGATCACAGGTACTGCATTAGATAGGTCAATAAATTGGTACACAGCCAATAATAGCCATGTAAGGAATCTGAGATCACAGGTACTGTATTAGATAGGTCAATAAATTGGTACACAGCCAATAATAGCCATGTAAGGAATCCGAGATCACAGGTACTGCATTGGAGACTGTCTATACATTGGTACACAGCCAATAGAAGCCAGATAAGGAATCTGAGATCACAGGTACTGAATTAAGGACGGTCAATATATTGGTACACAGCCAATAAAAGCCAGGTAAAGAATCTGAGATCACAGGTACTGTATTAGAGACTGTCTATACATTGGTACACAGCCAATAGAAGCCAGATAAGGAATCTGAGATTACAGGTACTGAATTAAAGACGGTCAATATATTGGTACATAGTCTATAAAAGCCAGGTTAGGAATCTGAGATCACGGGTTCTGCATTAGAGACAGTCTATATATTGGTATACAGCCACTGAAAGCCAGGTAAGGAATCTAAGCTATTATAGGCTTTAAATTGGCTTTTACTTAAAACTAACTTCAGTTCAACAAAACTTTACAAATATTTTACGATTTAGAAATAAATCTACCTGTAAGGAAACATGCTCTCCAGGTTACTGATTTATTATCTTTAAATTATATTTGTCATTTTAATTTCGTTCACGGAAACCCTTGGTTGTCTATGAATTATCGGCCTTTTAAGTAATTCAGTAGGTGTTAAAAAGACCCTTCATTGAGTCAAACAGCCATACTTAATAAGTCCTCAATGAATCCCAATGTTCTACCTACATAAATCAATGATCAGTTTCACTGTTCCAGACACCGCCCTACCTGACTAACGACAAACGGACAAACAAAAGCAGCAAAACCAAGTAAAGAACACAGAGGACGGAACGGTAGAAACTGACTATTGATATAAATGATACCTTGATATAAGTAAAATACCCCTTGCTCTATATAAATCAATAGCACAGGCCAGATTTAGGTCCTATCGACATGACAGCATGTCCTCTGACTGAGGAAACAATCCATGTTTGTTAGAATCTGAAAAAAGAATCAACTTTGAAAGTTTCAATATATTTTATTTCGCTTTTTTATAGAAATGTCTCTCAAAATATCGAACAAACTTATGTCCACGAATACCCCTGCAATACTGACAGAATACATATATTTCATTTTTTTCTGTTTCTACGTCATTTCTTTACGAAATCTTAAGAATCCATTGAAAGTAACAACAACAAAATTAGTAAAAGTAAAAAATCCGATTACAGAAATACTCGTTCCCAAGGAAGGCAAATACTGACATCTCACTACTCGGATAAGAAAGACTGAAAGGTTAAGTAAAAAGGTATTGTAAAGTGTAATGAACTTTTAGCATCCCATCCCAAGGGGTATGATATCATTTACACAATATAACATATAGATGTTTATGTTGATTATCACCATTTTCCATTGCTGTAGAAGTGAATATCCTCAAAGTTATTTTATCCTACAATATACATTGTATTATGATTTTTGTCTCGCGTCAAACATTCGTTTCCTGGTTGACATGATACGGGAATCACGAAAATAAAAAAAAAATTGGATTGGATTCATACAATATTAGAATCATTGGAACAAAGATGAACAAATAACATTTCCACACACATAATAATATGACATCTCACAAAATTAAGTACCAATACATATGTCGTATTATACAGTATTTTTGCGATCACTGATATCAAAAGTTCAATGTATTCCTGTTTATATTGACCACGATAAAGATTCTCCCTGTATTCCAGATCGTAACGGCTCCCAGCTGGTTGGCGTGATCACCTCTCCACCCCGCCAACAACACCTGCTTGCTGAAACGTAAGTCGAACGTGGTTTGCTTTCTATGCCTGGCGAGGACGATTTTCAGCTGGCGCATTGTGGCAGTGAAGTCTATCAGAGGCGGCAGACCACTCTCCCTGTTACAGCAGCTTCAGTGTTCTAGGAAAGCCAGGCTAACTATAACACTATGGACTATATACAGTGTGTTAGTGATACACGGCCAGTGATATTGTGATTTCTCTTATCTAAGGCAAAGTACAGGTGAGTCTACGTAATCATGGATTTCATAGAATTTTATATTTATCGCATTAAGGGATTGATAAATATATATCAATGCAAATTATTGCCAAGTGCCCGTGATTATCAATAATCAGTCTTTGATAATCTTTCATTAAAAAAAATATTTTAAAACATCTTCATGAAATATTTATTCTATGAAATCGATTATCCTTTTAGCTTTCTTCCTTCAAAATTAATCATAAATTTCAATTAAAGATCAATTGGTGTCTCTGTAATTTCCACCATCAAAACTAATTATGTCATGAATCAAAATGCATCTCCGAGACAGATGTAAAAGAGTGACATAACTGATAATTAGCATCGCTACATAAGAGCACAGGTAGTATACCTTATATAATGTACGTCTGGATTTTCAAATGACTCGAATATCATTTTAACAATTTCGGTAAACATAATCTTAGTACGTCAACTTTCAAAACTACATCGATGTTAACCAATTACTGATAAATGATGCAAATCGTATTACTCGTGTCACCATATCAAATATTTGCGTAATTATATGTTTAATGAGTAGTCTGCCAATCGTTATATGATAAAACAATATTTGCAATCAATAAGAATTTATAGTTTAACTCCAATACGATTTTTATGATTTATCAAAGATGGCAACAAGATGTTTATGAGCGAGTATAGGACACTTAAGTTTAAAAATGCTACAGAATTAGTATTATCCGATACAATAAACCTGTTTTTTCTCTGGGGTTTGATACATTGTATTTTTATAAATACACTCTCTAACATTTTCACCTTTTAATCATATGCCATGTTGAAATGCATTATATCCGGGCTGCTGCTTTTGTTTCAATCCTAAAAGCCTTTTTACGTACGCACCAGTCCCAGCGTCTGATTAAGTTGTGTATGATCCGATTCTATCGTAGAATCAAGAAACGTGGCCTGATTAACGTGAAAACAACACGATTGTTCTTCCGTTCATGCATAGGTTATATAACATCGTTCGCAATCAGAACATGTTACGCATTGATTGGAACAACGGGGATTTAATGCTTGAATAGCAATACTGTTGGCGACTTTTTAGAAATCAATGGTCATGCAAATATTAAATATGGTACTTATAGAATGAAATAAATAATTCGTAAAAGTTAAGAAATTCTTACAAATATAGATAAAATACGTAATCAATAGTCAACTCCTGTTCTTCATTGTTGTTTAAAACTCTTTAGAACATAACATATTTTATTTTATTGGCATATTAATTTGATCTTCAAGTATCATATTAAAGGTGTACCGGTTTTACACATCATGTGACTACAAACAGCGTAATATCAGATTAATTCAATATGTTATATTCTAAGAGAACATACATTACACGTGCAAAACATCATTGTGTGTCTATGATGCTGATATTGTAGAAACACGAATTCGTATCAAAGGAAACGTTATAGTTAGTATATATCAGCGGAAACAAACTTGAGTTTACTTTGGCTGATATTTGTATGTCGTATTAACCTAACTGATTTGATAGTCTAGCACCATCTCAGATACACTGAACAGGATTCGGATGTTTGTGTTTCCAAGCTAATCAGATAATCTAAGGTGGACTATGCTGGAGTTCCATCCCTCCAAAGGAGAGCACCATTATCCATAGTACAGTGTAGCGTGTAGTATGTATTTATTTAACTGATCTCGATAGGATCATGGTTTGTTCTGACAACTTTTCTAAGTTTTGGCTGCTTAGCTAGGTTTTAATGATTTTATACACTAGTATACTTAACCACATAAAGACAGCATTATTTGGTGCACCACGCAGGAATAGATACATCGCGTGTGAGGTTTTAAGGTCTGAGGTATACACTTCTTTCTCTTAATCTGATTGTGAGGAGATATAGTCCCCTTTATACACGTTCCTACTTAAAACGACGTGAAAGGCCAATAGAAATGTGAAAACGGAGCATTTCTTAAAGGACATACCCCCAGACATATTTCAAAATGCTTTTTGTTTTGGCTCCAGAAAAGCATTATCGATAACGAATGATACACTTAAATTAGGCTGCCACAGATCGTGTCAATATTGACCAAATTAAAGAGACAAAAGCTCCAACATCACGCCTTGTGTGCTTCTTGTTGTCGCATGGACAGATTTTTATCCATATTAAAACAAAGTTGTGAAATAGACCTAGGAAATCCTATCACATTGAAACTTAAATGCTATTAATTTATGTAATTTTTTAACATGAATTCTAAGAAACTACCTCACAGAAATTGTTTTTAAGACAAACGAAGAATTATCGTTCGTCTTTGCATGGATGACGTAAATGGTGCTTTGTTTTTTAACCTGCCTGCTAATTAACGGAACTGCATGTGCTTAAGGACATTCTATAAAGTAGCATGTACTGGCTGTAGACACGGCAGCTTGACATCGCCTCCGGGTACTTCATACATATCTTATACGTACCTACTTCGATTTCTGTGATCGTTAAACCGTTCGGGGACAAAGACATCACGAATTGATCTTAGGTTATGTTCTGGCATTATTCTAACACATAGTGGTGAAAGTGACGTTAGAATACGACAATGCCGCTAGCTAACTACCAAGTCTGGTGCAAAACAGATAATAGTGGCTGTCCTGTATCATACTGGTGTCGTGTGGCTTGTGGTGACATCGGCGTGCTCCACGGCAGTAACCGGGCACGATACATTCTACTCCCAATGTAACTAAAGGGATATACTATATATATATATATGTAAATACTTTTAAATAAGTAATATCACCTTTCATCGGCTTCTATTTTATTGAATTATTTGGCCAATAAAAATCTTTTTATCTTTTCATAGTTTCGTCAGAAGTCCCGGAACAATGCTTTTATAATTTTTTCTTCGAAAAGTGTTGTTTGCTGCGAAAAGGACATCAAAATTACTACGTGTATGAATAAACATAATGCAAAATAAAAACATACATGGAATAATATATTAATATAAGATAAAACACGCTATTTCTTACAGAATTGATTGATGTCATGTGCATTTCATTTCTTTCTTTTTTGATAACATGATTCCTTTTGAATGTAATTCTTCCTTTCATCTTTAGGCAGATAGTGCGAAGATCTATAAAAGATAGTAATTACACATTGTCTTTGTCTTTGATGTTTCTTCTTATCTTCATTATTATTATATTTTCCCCACATCAGGTATAGCTAGGAATACACATGGTTATCCCACGTTAACTACAGCGGTTTGGTCACCTGTGGCATGTAATATTATCGGCTCATGGCAATTCAAAATATGAAGAATCATATTGGTTTTTTGTGGTTTTAGGTTAAATGGTGGCCTTTATGTATAGACATGTGGCTGTCTCTTTACTCTCATGGATGTAAAGACATATGTTCGTTTCATGTCTGCATTACCTAAGTGCATTTTTGATCGAAAATTATCAGTCATTTCCGTCCCAAATATACTATATAAAGCAAGATTTGATATGAAAACAAAGAATTTTTTAACCAAAAATAATTTAAACGCGCACTTAGATACATGTAATTGTAATGATAGCAAAAATTATATTTATTCTTACATCCTGCCATAACTCACAGTTTATTTTTACTGCGTCTCTCTTACAATACCCGTATTCAATGTTGGACTATTAATTTGCTGTGCATCAGTAGTAATGTCAAATTATATCATGCGGTACCGTATCCTGGTACTATCGAATCGTCATGAAGGTTATCCGATCAATGTTTCTATTCCTTTTAAAGGTATTCTAACAATACTATACTCAGATTGTCTACAGAGATGCTCTAACCTTCTTTTAATATCTTATTTATTATGCCAACCAGTGCACAAATTACAATTGGACTTTTAGAACGATTTTTGTTGTAAACCCGTTACTACCATGCTTTAGAATTCTATCGCTACAATTTGTAATTTCTGAAATCCCAGTGTTGGTGTACGGTATTGTATAGTGATTTCTGAAATCCCAGTGTTGGTATACCGTATTGTATAGTGATTTCTGAAATCCCAGTGTTGGTATACCGTATTGTATAGTGATTTCTGAAATCCAGTGTTGGTAACCGTATAGTATAGTAATTTCTGAAATCCGTACTGTTGGTTTACCGTATTGTATAGTAATTTCTGAAATTCCTCTGAAATCCCAGTGTTGGTATACCGTATTGTATAGTAATTTCTGAAATCCCAGTGTTGGTATACCGTATTGTATAGTGATTTCTGAAATCCCAGTGTTGGTATACCGTATTGTATAGTAATTTCTGAAATCCTACTGTTGGTTTACCGTATTGTATAGTGATTTCTGAAATCCCAGTGTTGGTGTACGGTATTGTGAACTCTTAAATCCCAGTGTTGTATACCGTATTGTATAGTGATTTCTGAAATCCCAGTATTGGTAAAATGTATTGTGATTTCTGAAATTTCAGTGTAGGTTTATCGAGCGCTCTTGTGTTTGTGTCTTTTTCATCTTCAATTGTTTTAATTTTCTTTTTATTATCATATTAATATTAAACAAGGTAATAATTTAAAATGAAGCGTCCATCAAATATGATTTTATTCCGTCGTTATAAGCTAGCTTGTTAATTTAAATATTGTTTTGCTAGCTTATTTGTTCGAGAAGGAAGTAGAAAATAACGTAGAAAACAAAGACCTTCTCTGCATCATTATTCCTTTATTCTTGTAAATTACAATTATATGTGCTTGTCAGTGTCTCCCCCTCGGATGCTTTAGATAATGGATTTAGAGACAGCACTGGGACATCTTACAGCCGTTGTAATTGATATGGTGTAAGTAATACTGTTATAGTCCTCACAACTCAAGCTACATATCCCGGAAGTTTACAGCTCTGTCAAAGTCGGGTTCTTAGCAAGAACATCAATCGCACGGCTTATATATATGTTATAATACCAAACCTATGTAAACTATGACATTGACAAAGGAACCAGGAAGTATCATAATTAAATAAAACAAAGTTAATAACGCATAGTTATCATACGTCTTGTCATCCTTTCTCATGATTTTACAAGATCTTTTAAAATGTACGTATTCATGATTTGACTTCGGAGTTGTACAGAATGTCAAAGAACATGAAAAACAAATATAGATTTTATAGTTTTTAAAAACAGACTGAAAGCTTGTGACCTAGGATTTTATTCGAGGTTTGAAAGAATTATTCTTGCTGTTATTTTGATTGTTATAGATTATGTCAATTTAAAGCATGGTTTACTGCAGACCTCCGGTATAAACAGTTTGTTATTAGTTATGATTGATATCTCAAGGGCTTGTACAAAAATGTATAACCTCCGGAATTACGCCAATTTAAAACGCAATTCAAAATCGTAAATGTTAAATATTTCAAATATTGCTGATGACTAATTAGACACTTTATTGGGAATGACAGATTACTCAGGTGTCTCCGTCATATTTAATTAGTAGTAATGTCACTCAAGTCTAATACACAAGGCAATTAGCCCAGAGTGCATCAACTGCTTTATGTGTGGGTATGCGGAAATATTTAAAATGTTTTCTTTTTCGGCACATTTTTATCTGAATTCACTTGAAAGCGGTAGTACGTTGATAGACTTGTAGCTACACGCTCAGTTATATATAAACGTATCTTCAATGTTTAGTTTTAATATTTTTCAAATATGAATATATGTTATAGTTTTTGTGTCAATTAAGTATGATGTTCATGTATTCTCTGGCCTTCTCAGTATGATATTCATGTATTCTCTGGCCTTCTCAGTTTATACTTTGTTAAAGACATGTGTATCGCTATTATTGAATTAAGGAAAGCAGAGCCGCGGTGGCCAAGTGATTAAGATGTCTCTGCATATTACCACAGGCCCTCCAACTCTGGGTCGCAAGTTCGAATCCCATTTTGGACAGTTGCCAGATACTGGCCGCTGGTCAGTGGTTTTTTCTCCGGGTATTCCGGCTTTCCTCCACCAACAAAATCCGGCACGTCCTTACATGACCCTGTCTGTTAATAGGACGTTAAACTAATGAAACCTAAAAGAATAAATAAAACCTCTTGAATTAATACAGTAAAGGACACTATTTACCATTACACTTATCAAGTGAATTACATTATTAGTGATGAGAACCGATCTAGATTATTCTTCAAGTCTTAGCCAAAGGCGTGCGTTCTTCTCACCAAAGTGCTAACCATGGTTTTATTCTTTAAACAACTATTCCTCCTCAATAACAAGGAAATATCTATTTCCTCAAAACGTCAGAGATCTAATATGAAGATATATCGTTGTTGTTTTCTGAACAAGTTTTTATTCCAAAACTGATTCATAGGACAACAGCCTGTGATAAACGGAAGCTTGGGGTAATATGTTAGTGAAAACTATTAAACGTCTAGTTCGATACCCTCCAAAGAGGATTGGACCACCACTGAGTGGCGGAGGTAAGATCGATTTCCTAATACGGAATATATGTCTTTCTTTAAGTAATCAGGGGTTATTCTATGTTGATCAGTTATGTTTCCAATAACCCTCCCCTACGACGACAGACAGGTCTCGCTATCTTATAATCACCAACACTTTCATAAAGTACCATGTTAAATCGTATGAATTCAGTACACTTACAACTTATTCCTCCTACGTTTTCAGCATTCATTCCTTTGTTTCTTATTGACGAATATTCTTGCAATCAGTTATGTTACTAATTTTGTTAAAATAAACATTTGTTTAAAAAAGATATTTAAATTATTGGAAAATAATTGGACATTTCCTATGGAATTGATATAGTTGCTTTTTGTTGCCATGTGGCTAAGGATGGTCATGAGGTCGAGAATTTGTAAAAGAAGAGACATGTGTATTGCTTTAATTATTATTTCCCCTTCTGGAGGACAGTTGTTTAGAAATTGAAATACAATTCTATAGGAATTTTGATTCCGAAATGTTTTTGAAAAGCCAATTGCTTGTTTAGCATTGAGATTTGTTTAGTGCCCTTGTACCTTGACCGTTTTGTACCCACGCCGTGCGTAATGTGACTAGAAGTTATTTGTGCCATGACTTATGTATTCGATATGTACATCATTCGTATATATGTTGCACAACCACAAAAGGTTTCCCTGGTATCACCTCCCTAATTGCCCCAATAGGAATATAGATTGCCTCGCCTTTCCACAATCTTATGTATGTGTAATATGAGCCCCAAGTCGTGTGACCATTTGTCCTTGCCGGCATCGATCTTATTTAAGGTGGACACATGCCGTCAATTCTGTCCGTGTAGGGCTTTACATAGAATGTGTCGGGTCCTTGTTATCAGAATCATAGCGTTAAAAAAAACCAGTTTTATATCTGTATATAAACATAGTCCTTTTTCGGTCGACCGTCAGTTCAGATTTTTTTCTTCCGCTATTTATGATTTATGAGCAATCGCGAAAGTTTTTATGTTTCTTGTAATACCTAACTGGAAAAGCATGTCTCCATCCTAATCCGTGAGGATGACAGGAAGCCACATTCCATTTTATGTCTGAAAATTGGTATCGGTTTCTCTTAGGAAATACTGATGATCAAGGAGCTCTTAACCTTTTTATGTTTATTTTATTTTGGTACCGACTGTACTTCACCAAACCCTGAAGCGAGCCGTATTGAATTATGATTACTACAGTATTATAGCTTGGTATCACTGATATACAGTATGTACCGAAGGCCTCCAATTAGGCGTTTAGCTCTTCCCGTTCGTGTAACATGCAACCATCACCATTTGTTTTCATTCTAATGATTCATAGAAAGTGTTTAAGGGTATGACATGATAAGTGCATGTTTGTGTATAGTTTTATCTATTAAAAAGAAGGAAAATCACATTTTCAGATTATAACTAGTTTACCGTTTTTGTATTGGGGGCTTAAAAGATCATTCTGAATTTAGACGATCTAGCGTATCTATCTGTGTAACTTACATTTCTAGACAACCGATAAACCATGTTGATTTTGCTTGATCTTCAGGTCAAACGTAAAGCATACTTAAGTTTACTTGTTAAATGTCGATTATCATACTGCCTAACATTTACAATAATAAATCACATCAATGATGATACGGACACCCATATCTGATAATCTATTTATAGTTTGTGGGTACCAAACCACAGTGATATTATCCCCCGGTATATAGCGACCGACCCGTTATCGCTTACACATATTGACATTGGCAGCACTGAGGGAGAGAGGTGTGACCAGGGACGTAAGTTGTCTGTCGTTTGATGCTTCCATAATAAATCAATTTGTGTTCATTGGCAGTAGTCGTATAAGACATGTCTACACCGATACTGACTGAGAGCACCCATGTGGCAAAGGTGGTATCAACTCATATTTCATGGTTTGTTGTCACCCTTCTACATGTGGCAAAGGTGGTATCAACTCATATTTCATGGTTTGTTGTCAGCCTTCTACATGTGACAATGGTAGTATCAACTCATATTTCATGGTTTGTTGTCACCCTTCTACATGTGACAATGGTAGTATCAACTCATATTTCATGGTTTGTTGTCACCCTTCTACATGTGACAATGGTAGTATCAACTCATATTTCATGGTTTGTTGTCACCCTTCTACATGTGACAATGGTGGTATCAACTCATATTTCATGGTTTGTTGTCACCCTTCTACATGTGACAATGGAGTATCAACT
Source organism: Argopecten irradians (assembly GCF_041381155.1). Classification (NCBI taxonomy): domain Eukaryota; kingdom Metazoa; phylum Mollusca; class Bivalvia; order Pectinida; family Pectinidae; genus Argopecten; species Argopecten irradians. The sequence goes on along the minus strand of NC_091138.1, from coordinate 2,563,043 downwards.
CATTCAGGTTGTAGTACTTACATTACAAGGATACAACTCATTTCATGGTTTGTGCACCTCTACATGTGACAATGGTAGTTCAACTCATATTTCATGGTTTGTTGTCACCCTTCTACATGTGACAATGGTAGTATCAACTCATATTTCATGGTTTGTAGTCACCCTTCTACATGTGTACATGGTAGTATCAACTCATATTTCATGGTTTGTTGTCACCTTCTACATGTGACAATGGTAGTATCAACTCAATTTCATGTTTGTTGTCAACCTTCTACATGTGACAATGGTAGTATCAACTTATTCATTTATGGTTTGTTGTCACCCTTCTACATGTGACAATGGTAGTATCAACTCATATTTCATGGTTTGTTGTCACCCTTCTACATGTGGCAAAGGTGGTATCAACTCATATTTCATGGTTTGTTGTCACCCTTCTACATGTGACAATGGTAGTATCAAACTCATATTTCATGGTTTGTTGTCACCCTTCTACATGTGACAATGGTAGTATCAACTCATATTTCATGGTTTGTTATCACCCTTCTACATGTGACAATGGTAGTATCAACTCATATTTCATGGTTTGTTTGTCACCCTTCTACATGTGACAATGGTAGTATCAACTCATATTTTATGGTTTGTTGTCACCCTTCTACATGTTTGTTGTCGTCCTTTTATAGAGAGGTCACCTCAATAACAACAAGACAGTGCTCAGGTATATCACCTCAGAAAGGATTGTATCATCTATCGTTGTCAAAATATGTGTGCTTGTTGATATCACAGAAGAATATGTCTCAATTGATAGGGGGTCTTTGGAGTAGGGCAAATAACGTCTATTTTACAAGTGATATGATCATCCCGATGAAACTTCACTGCAATATCAAACTTTGGTATCCTTGACGTTCATTTTTCGACCTAAATAAGAAATGAATTATCCAGTAGTCTAATTGCTATACTATATATTTGCGGTATCAGTACTCATTATTGTAGATAAATATTGTAAATGGGAACGTCAATATCAAGGATACCAAAGTTCAGCTGAAGGACAAACTTGGTTTATGTAGGACCAACAACAATATTGTCGTGCAAGAAAATGTCTTATATAAATCATATACATAGTGTTTCTGCAGCCTCATCTCATACCCTTGACAGAGTTATATGGAAACGATAAGATGTGTTAGGTATCGCGATATGTAATGGACACACCGACAACATCTTTCTACCATAGAATCTACAGAAAGGCAAATAAATAGCATTAATACTGGGACATATCGGTTTACCAATATCACTCTCGGGTCATAAATAGGATTTATTGACGGACACTTCATCGGCATGATAAAAGGCCTTTGTTCTCACTCCCGGACGTTTGGTTGGTATCGAGTAAAATGTGTTGAGTAGTGAGATCTAATTAGATCTACGTCACCATATCCTCTACTCCCGACACTAGTGGGATATAGGCTGTAAATGTCAAGAGCAAGATGGACATTCTACAATTAAGTCCAAAAACAAGACGTGTGGGGTAATAGATTTATATGATATTGCACAATCGATGGAACCAATACAGATTGGGTCTCTGATAAGCGAGACTAGAGAAAACAACCACCTGTTGTCGAATCATTAAACAGGTTCAATGATATATCAATTTCTCAATGATACATATGTATATATAACAAAGTGAAGATCAAACGCTTAAAATGACACGACTTTCATTAAAATTGAAACTAGAAATGATGAAATGCCAATGAAAATGTATGCATGCATCTACGTGAAATGTTGATATCACCGACTCATTCACACGTTCGTTTTATTTCATAAAGCTTTTATTCAGGTGTGAAGTACAAGTTGTTTTTGTAACAGAATACAATGAACCCTCTATAATCCAGTATGTAACGTTGTAGCAACTGTTCCCTGATATGTTTGTCCGGACTGCGAATTCACGTGACTATCGACGTCCGGATTATCAGGTTCCGGATTATCGGGGTTCGGATTATAGGGGTCCATTAAAATAAAAAAAAATAGTATATTATTTTACCGGGTATCAGTAACTCTCAGAGGTTAGTCACCCATCCATATCATTCTAGTGCGCACAAACATAAAATCAATGACCTTTTAAATATTTCCTGATGATCTGGTTATGTAGATCTTTACTGTGTTACCAGCATGGGTCGCGTACAACTAAGCCATGACTTAAGAGTTTTGTTAGATCTCTGTCTTCAACAGCAATGACCCACACCGATAGGGGTATCTATGTTATATATTGCTTTGTTTGATTGTTGTATAGTAATCAAACGGAACAATAGAAAACTTAATATTCATATTCACTTGTTCCTTATACACAGCTTTATTGTGTTTCAAGACATTTTATTAAACAGGTTGTCTAACAGCATAAGAAATGTAGTGAAAAATTACTTTATTCTCAACAATTTGGCTTCGTTGCTTTATTAGAACGACATCATATGTTTGTCAGCAATATTCCAAAGAAAAAATATAGGTCAACTTTAAATGAACATACGGAAACAGCAAGCAGTTTTTTTTTTCTTTTTTTTCTTTTATAATTAAAATAGGTCTGCAAGGATGATCTAAGCAAGTCTATTTTCAAATTCATTCGACAATTGCAGAAAAGAAAGGATAATTATATTGAAATATAACTGCTTTATCATCAATATTGTGAAGCCATGCTCGTTTATGTTTAGCAAACGCACCGTTTTCATCACGTGAGCTCGTGTTCCCCTTGGGGACATGCTAGTTGATTAGCTAATCTAAACACCTAATAAAAGGCCCTGATGGCGCCACTAAGGTACAATCAGATGCGGAAAACAATAGTAACTTACAGATGCTTTGGTGCACATGAACCCGCGAGGATATAACGAGATTCAAGGATTTCCTGTCATTATTCGGTTATTGGATTCGCATCATTGAATTTACATCGGCTTAAACGGGATCGATATAGACTAATCCAGAGGTTGTTTTTTTTATTAAATCAGGGTGATGGTATGGTCATGTAGACCATTTGTCAAGTCGACAATGTGATGATGTGTGCATATATTTTATGATCCTATCTTTACTATAGTCATGTAGGTCAAGTCGACAATGTGATGTGTTAGTCCTATCTTTACTATAGTCATGTTCAAGTCGACAATGTGATGTGTGTCCTATCTTTAATATAGTCATGTAGGTACAAGTAGACAATGTGATTGTGTGTCATCTTTACTATAGTCATGTAGACAAGTCGACAATGTGAATGTGTCCCTATCTTTACTATAGTTTCGGACAATGTGATTTTGCCATATTTACTATAGTCATGTGGTCAAGTCGATAATGTCCCTATCTTTACTATAGTCGTGGTAGACAAGTCGACAATGTGATGTGTGCCCTATCTTTACCATAGTAATGTAGACAGGTCGACAATGTGATGTGTGTCCTATCTTTACTGTAGTCATATGGTCAAGTCGATAATGTGATGTGTGTCCTATCTTTACTATAGTCATGTAGACAAGTCGACAATGTGATGTGTGTCCTATCTTTACTATAGTCATGTGGTCAAGTCGACAATGTGATGTGTGCCCTATCTTTACTATAGTCATGTAGACAAGTCGACAATGTGATGTGTGCCCTATCTTTACTATAGTCATGTAACAAGTCGACAATGTGATGTGTGCCCTATCTTTACTATAGTCATGTAGTCAAGTCGACAATGTGATGTGTGTCCTATCTTTACTATAGTCATGTAGGACAAGTCGACAATGTGATGTGTGCCCTATCTTTACTATAGTCATGTAGGTCAAGTCGACAATGTGATGTGTGTCCTATCTTTACTATAGAGTCATGTAGACAAGTCGACAATGTGATGTGTGTCCTATCTTTACTATAGTCATGTGGTATCAAGTAGTCGACAATGTGATTGTGTGCCCTATCTTTACTATAGTCATGTGGTCAAGTCGACAATGTGATGTGTGGTCCTATTCTTTACTATAGTCATGTAGACAAGTCGACAATGTGATGTGTGTCCTATCTTTACTATAGTCATGTGGTCAAGTCGACAATGTGATGTGTGTCCTATCTTTACTATAGTCATGTAGACAAGTCGACAATGTGATGTGTGTCCTATCTTTACTATAGTCATGTAGACAAGTCGACAATGTGATGTGTGTCCTATCTTTACTATAGTCATGTGGTCAAGTCGACAATGTGATGTGTGCCCTATCTTTACTATAGTCATGTAGACAAGTCGACAATGTGATGTGTGTCCTATCTTTACTATAGTCATGTGGTCAAGTCGACAATGTGATGTGTGTCCTATCTTTACTATAGTCATGTAGACAAGTCGACAATGTGATGTGTGCCCTATCTTTACTATAGTCATGTGGACAAGTCGACAATGTGATGTGTGTGTCCTATCTTTACTATAGTCATGTAGACAAGTCGACAATGTGATGTATGCCTATCTTTACTATAGTCATGTGCAAGTAGACAATGTGGTGGCTATGACTAAGTCATGTGGACAAGTCGACAATATGATGTGTCCTATCTTTACTATAGTCATGTGGTCAAGTCGACAATGTGATGTGTGTCCTATCTTTACTATAGTCATGTAGACAAGTCGACAATGTGATGTGTGCCCTATCTTTACTATAGTCATGTGGACAAGTCGACAATGTGATGTGTGTCCTATCTTTACTATAGTCATGTGGTCAAGTCGACAATGTGATGTGTGTCCTATCTTTACTATAGTCATATAGACAAGTCGACATGTGATGTGTGTCCCTATCTTTACTATAGTCATATGTAAGTCGACATGTATGATTCGACAATGTGATGTGTGTCCTATCTTTACTATAGTCATGTAGACAAGTCGACAATGTGATGTGTGTGTCCTATCTTAACTATAGTCATGTGGTCAAGTCGACAATGTGATGTGTGTCCTATCTTTACTATAGTCATGTAGACAAGTCGACAATGTGATGTGTGTCCTATCTTTACTATAGTCATGTAGACAAGTCGACAATGTGATGTGTGTCCTATCTTTACTTACTATAGTCATGTAGACAAGTCGACAATGTGATGTGTGTCCTATCTTTACTATAGTCATGTAGACAAGTCGACAATGTGATGTGTGTCCCTATCTTTACTATAGTCATGTAGACAAGTCGACAATGTGATGTGTGTCCTATCTTTACTATAGTCATGTAGACAAGTCGACAATGTGATGTGTGCCCTATCTTTACTATAGTCATGTGGTCAAGTCGACAATGTGATGTGTGTCCTATCTTTACTATAGTCATGTAGTCAAGTCGATAATGTGATGTGTGCCCTATTTTACTAAGTCATGTGGTCAAGTCGACAATGTGATGTGTGTCCCTATCTTTACTATAGTCATGTAGACAAGTCGACAATGTGATGTGTGTCCTATCTTTACTATAGTCATGTGTAAGTGATGTTTGTCAAGTCAGACAATGTGATGTGTGTCCTATCTTTACTATAGTCATGTGGTCAAGTCGACAATGTGATGTGTGTCCTATCTTTACTATAGTCATGTAGACAAGTCGACAATGTGATGTGTGTCCTATCTTTACTATAGTCATGTAGGTACAAGTCGACAATGTGATGTGTGTCCCTATCTTTACTATAGTCATGTAGACAAGTCGACAATGTGATGTGTGCCCTATCTTTACTATAGTCATGTGGACAAGTCGACAATGTGATGTGTGTCCTATCTTTACTATAGTCATGTGGTCAAGTCGACAATGTGATGTGTGCCCTATCTTTACTATAGTCATGTAGGTCAAGTCGACAATGTGATGTGTGTCCTATCTTTACTATAGTCTATGTAGTCGACAATGTGATGTGTGCCTATCTTTACTATAGTCATGTGACAAGTCGACAATGTGATGTGTGCCCTATCTTTACTATAGTCATGTAGACAAGTCGACAATGTGATGTGTGTGTCCTATCTTTACTATAGTCATGTAGACAGTCGACAATGTGATGTGTGTCCTATCTTTACTATAGTCATATGGTCAAGTCGATAATGGATTATGTGCCCTATCTTTACTATAGTCATGTAGACAAGTCGACAATGTGATGTGTGTCCTATCTTTACTATAGTCATGTGGTCAAGTCGACAATGTGATGTGTGCCCTATCTTTACTATAGTCATGTGGTCAAGTCGACAATGTGATGTGTGTCCTATCTTTACTATAGTCATGTAGACAAGTCGACAATGTGATGTGTGCCCTATCTTTACTATAGTCATGTAGACAAGTCGACAATGTGATGTGTGCCCTATCTTTACTATAGTCATGTAGACAAGTCGACAATGTGATGTGTGCCCTATCTTTACTATAGTCATGTAGACAAGTCGACAATGTGATGTGTGTCCTATCTTTACTATAGTCATGTGGTCAAGTCGACAATGTGATGTGTGCCCTATCTTTACTATAGTCATGTAGACAATTCGATAATGTGATGTGTGTCCTATCTTTACTATAGTAATGTAGACAAGTCGACAATGTGATGTGTGTCCTATCTTTACTATAGTCATGTAGACAAGTCGATAATGTGATGTGTGCCCTATCTTTACTATAGTCATGTAGACAAGTCGACAATGTGATGTGTGTCCCTATCTTTACTATAGTCATGTAGACAAGTCGACAATGTGATGTGTGTCCTATCTTTACTATAGTCATGTAGACAAGTCGACAATGTGATGTGTGCCCTATCTTTACTATAGTCATGTAGACAAGTCGACAATGTGATGTGTGTCCCTATCTTTACTATAGTCATGTAGACAAGTCGACAATGTGATGTGTGTCCTATCTTTACTATAGTCATGTAGACAAGTCGACAATGTGATGTGTGTGTCCCTATCTTTACTATAGTCATGTAGACAAGTCGACAATGTGATGTGTGTCCTATCTTTACTATAGTCATGTAGACAAGTCGACAATGTGATGTGTGTGTCCTATCTTTACTATAGTCATGTAGACAAGTCGACAATGTGATGTGTGTCCTATCTTTACTATAGTCATGTAGACAAGTCGACAATGTGATGTGTGTCCTATCTTTACTATAGTCATGTAGACAAGTCGACAATGTGATGTGTGTCCTATCTTTACCATAGTAATGTAGACAGGTCGACAATGTGGTGTGTGTCCTATCTTTACCATAGTCATGTAGACAAGTAGACAATGTGATGTGTGTCCTATCTTTACTATAGTCATGTAGACAAGTCGACAATGTGATGTGTGCCCTATCTTTACTATAGTCATGTGGTCAAGTCGACAATGTGATGTGTGTCCTATCTTTACTATAGTCATGTAGACAAGTCGACAATGTGATGTGTGCCCTATCTTTACTATAGTCATGTGGTCAAGTCGACAATGTGATGTGTGCCCTATCTTTACTATAGTCATGTAGACAAGTCGACAATGTGATGTGTGCCCTATCTTTACTATAGTCATGTAGACAAGTCGACAATGTGATGTGTGCCCTATCTTTACTATAGTCATGTGGTCAAGTCGACAATGTGATGTGTGCCCTATCTTTACTATAGTCATGTGGTCAAGTCGACAATGTGATGTGTGCCCTATCTTTACTATAGTCATGTAGACAAGTCGACAATGTGATGTGTGTCCTATCTTTACTATAGTCATGTAGACAAGTCGACAATGTGATGTGTGTCCTATCTTTACTATAGTCATGTAGACAAGTCGACAATGTGATGTGTGTCCTATCTTTACTATAGTCATGTAGACAAGTCGACAATGTGATGTGTGTCCTATCTTTACTATAGTCATGTAGACAAGTCGACAATGTGATGTGTGTCCTATCTTTACTATAGTCATGTAGACAAGTCGACAATGTGATGTGTGCCCTATCTTTACTATAGTCATGTGGCAAGTCGACAATGTGTGATGTGTGTCCTATCTTTACTATAGTCATGTAGACAAGTCGACAATGTGATGTGTGTCCTATCTTTACTATAGTCATGTGGTCAAGTCGACAATGTGATGTGTGTCCTATCTTTACTATAGTCATGTAGACAAGTCGACAATGTGATGTGTGTCCTATCTTTACTAGAGTCATATGGTCAAGTCGACAATGTGATGTGTGTCCTATCTTTACTATAGTCATGTAGACAAGTCGACAATGTGATGTGTGCCCTATCTTTACTATAGTCATGTGGACAAGTCGACAATGTGATGTGTGTCCTATCTTTACTATAGTCATGTAGACAAGTCGACAATGTGATGTGTGTCCTATCTTTACTATAGTCATGTGGTCAAGTCGACAATGTGATGTGTGCCCTATCTTTACTATAGTCATGTAGACAAGTCGACAATGTGATGTGTGCCCTATCTTTTACTATAGTCATGTGGTCAAGTCGACAATGTGATGTGTGTCCTATCTTTACTATAGTTGTAGACAAGTGACAATGTGATGTGTGCCCTATCTTTACTATAGTCATGTAGACAAGTCGACAATGTGATGTGTGCCCTATCTTTACTATAGTCATGTGGTCAAGTCGACAATGTGATGTGTGCCCTATCTTTACTATAGTCATGTAGACAAGTCGACAATGTGATGTGTGCCCTATCTTTACTATAGTCATGTGGACAAGTCGACAATGTGATGTGTGCCCTATCTTTACCATAGTCATGTGGACAAGTCGACAATGTGGTGTGTGTCCTATCTTTACCATAGTAATGTAGACAGGTCGACAATGTGATGTGTGTCCTATCTTTACTATAGTCATGTAGACAAGTCGACAATGTGATGTGTGTCCTATCTTTACTATAGTCATGTAGACAAGTCGACAATGTGATGTGTGCCCTATCTTTACTATAGTCATGTAGACAAGTCGACAATGTGATGTGTGCCCTATCTTTACTATAGTCATGTAGACAAGTCGACAATGTGATGTGTGCCCTATCTTTACTATAGTCATGTGGTCAAGTCGACAATGTGATGTGTGTCCTATCTTTACTATAGTCATGTAGACAAGTCGACAATGTGATGTGTGCCCTATCTTTACTATAGTCATGTAGACAAGTCGACAATGTGATTTGTGCCTTATCTTTACTATAGTAATTTAGACAAGTCGCTAATGTGATGTGTGTCCTATCTTTACTATAGTCATGTAGACAATTCGACAATGTGATGTGTGTCCCTATCTTTACTATAGTCATGTAGACAAGTCGATAATGTGATGTGTGTGCCTATCTTTACTATACTCATGTACACAAGTCGATAATGTGATGTGCGCCCTATCTTTACTATAGTCATGTAGACAGGTCGACAATGTGATGTGTGTCCTATCTTTACTATAGTCATGTAGACAGGTCGACAATGTGATGTGTGTCCTATCTTTACTATAGTCATGTAGACAAGTCGATAATGTGATGTGTGTCCTATCTTTACTATAGTCATGTAGACAAGTCGACAATGTGATGTGTGTCCTATCTTTACTATAGTCATGTAGACAAGTCGACAATGTGATGTGTGTCCTATCTTTACTATAGTCATGTAGACAAGTCGACAATGTGATGTGTGTCCTATCTTTACTATAGTCATGTGGTCAAGTCGACAATGTGATGTGTGTCCTATCTTTACTATAGTCATGTAGACAAGTCGACAATGTGATGTGTGCCCTATCTTTACTATAGTCATGTAGACAAGTAGACAATGTGATGTGTGTCCTATCTTTACTATAGTCATGTAGACAAGTCGACAATGTGATGTGTGTCCTATCTTTACTATAGTCATGTAGACAAGTCGACAATGTGATGTGTGTCCTATCTTTACTATAGTCATGTAGACAAGTCGACAATGTGATTTGTGCCCTATCTTTACTATAGTCATGTAGACAAGTCGACAATGTGATGTGTGTCCTATCTTTACTATAGTCATGTAGACAAGTCGACAATGTGATGTGTGTCCTATCTTTACTATAGTCATGTAGACAAGTCGACAATGTGATGTGTGTCCTATCTTTACTATAGTCATGTGGTCAAGTCGACAATGTGATGTGTGTCCTATCTTTACTATAGTCATGTAGACAAGTCGACAATGTGATGTGTGTCCTATCTTTACTATAGTCATGTGGTCAAGTCGACAATGTGATGTGTGTCCTATCTTTACTATAGTCATGTAGACAAGTCGATAATGTGATGTGTGTCCTATCTTTACTATAGTCATGTAGACAAGTCGACAATGTGATGTGTGCCCTATCTTTACTAGAGTCATGTAGACAAGTCGATAATGTGATTTGTGCCCTATCTTTACTATAGTCATGTGGTCAAGTCGACAATGTGATGTGTGTCCTATCTTTACTATAGTCATGTAGACAGGTCGACAATGTGATGTGTGTCCTATCTTTACTAGAGTCATATGGTCAAGTCGACAATGTGATGTGTGGTCTATCTTTACTATAGTCATGTAGACAAGTCGACAATGTGATGTGTGTCCTATCTTTACTATAGTCATATGGTCAAGTCGACAATGTGTGATTTGTGCCCTATCTTTACTATAGTCATGTGGTCAAGTCGACAATGTGATGTGTGTCCTATCTTTACTATAGTTTTGTAAGACAAGTAGACAATGTGATGTGTGCCCTATCTTTACTATAGTCATGTAGACAAGTCGATAATGTGATGTGTGCCCTATCTTTACTATAGTCATGTGGTCAAGTCGACAATGTGATGTGTGCCCTATCTTTACTATAGTCATGTGGTCAAGTCGACAATGTGATGTGTGTCCTATCTTTACTATAGTCATGTAGACAAGTCGACAATGTGATGTGTGCCCTATCTTTACTATAGTCATGTGGTCAAGTCGACAATCAAGTCGACAATGTGATGTGTGTCCTATCGTAAGTATAGTTATATGGACAGTGTCCTATCGTAAGTATAGTTATATGGACAGTATATCATTATACTGTACATTTGACATTAGGCGAGTAGACCCTACTTACAAACAATGTTATTATTATAATTAAAACCATTGGACGATTACACACAAGTGTTTGCTTAATACTGGATATCACTATATTTTTATATAGATTAGAAAGGGATTATCAGATATCTTTGATATTTCCATGGAACCTTTTACATCGAATTAAAGTGTACCTGTTAAATTCAAATATGGGGATGCGAACCATTTTCTAAGTTCTCATATAATCAAAACAATAATCAAAACAATAATAACATATAAGGACATTGATTGTGATATCTTCTACACAGGTCGATCTGTACATATGTTTCCGCCATTAACGCCTCATTACTATGGAAGGACATTAACTTCTAGCTATAGGTTACTAGTAGACCTCAATGACAAGGTTACAAATAGTTTAAAGTATAAATTGCACAAATTGCCCTATCCATGGCTCAAATTAGCGACCTACGGTACTAAATAAAGAATAGTTATATTTTCATTGTAAAATAGAATCATATTTTTCATTTTTTTAGTGAGATGTTCTGTGTAATATAACTGCATGTGTTACATGTGAAATCCGACTTAGTTATTGGTATTTCTGACGAACGTACGGTATCTGAAGAACGTACATGTACCTGACGAAAGAACCTGACGAACGCACCTGACGAACGTACCTGCCGAACCTACCTGACGAACGTACCTGCCGAACCTACCTGATCACCGCGACTCATTTAAGTGTTTCCGTTTTATTTATAACTTTTGAGAACTACCAATGAGAAATTACTGTATGCTATAAACGTAAGTTTTTATTACAAATTACTCATCACTGATTCTAATTAGATTTGTTTTTTGTGGGTTGATTCATGAGGAATGATATGTTTCCAAAACGCCAACAAATCATTGTCAGACACCTCTCATAGCGGTTTTGAATACAGACTTACAAAACACGTCCTTAAACTCTAACGAACATTGAAATTGACATTACCAGTTTGGTGTCGTTTACGCTCGATGTTTGGATCGTGATGTTAAAATCACGTGAATATTTAGCATGCCACCAGCTAATTGTATCCTGTATAGCGGTGAAACACAAATACGTGTGGCTTGTCCTATATGCTAAAGGAAGCATATTAATACAAGTGTTTCAATGGGGTGCTTTCAGCATTTAGAAACAAAATCGATTGTTTCTTATAACATACATGTCTATAAATCTGGTCACATCACCCGATTATTTTGGTTCCTGAGTGACGCAATGGCTCGTTTGGAAGTCGTGCACTTCACTGCGTATGTAATAAAAGATTATAGTGGTATTGGAACGAACAGACTACACACGGAGTGATTCGACTTCCAAGTGAAGATTATTACGCCACAAGCACTACCCAGGAGACGTCTTGCGTAAATGAGGTCGCTCTGTTTTAGTCTCATTCCTAAGCTCTGGAATATCTCACATAGCAATGTAATCTCCGGGGTTCTCACAGCAAACCTGTTTATCGAGAATTAGAGATTTGTTCTAAATTCTTTTCCCTTCATAATCAGTTTGTTTAAAGAAATTACAAGAAAATTATTTAACAAAATTATGAATTTTGTGCAAATTCTCATAAAACTAATGTCAATTTGAATTATTGATTAACATCTTCAACTAAATGCTCGGATAGGAGTACTCTCACTCGTTAACATGATCCCGTGAGTATTTCTCAACTGAGCTTCATAAACATTTTGGACTGAAAATACACGTTATTATCAAATGTTGAACTCCTCAAAGCCTAAAAGTACAATATTACGTTCTATATAAGACTTAGTTTTAGTATACAATAGTATTTTCATGTGAAAAAGAAGATTGGGTATGCCGATCTAATTCAGAACAAATTTTGATTTACTAATGCCTTGAAATATAGTACATTTTCTTCATTTAAAGCAGATTTTGGTTCATATATCACAACCTCAACAGATTTCCTGAATATGAAATATGAAAGACAGTGGTATATGTGTCACACAATACCGTACATTAATGCAATAAATGTATATTTTATTTCAATTCATGCTTTTGTATGGATTTATTTCTATATCACAATGTAATGAATATTTTCAAGAATATAGAGCGAAGTCATATAAACAATGTCTGATCCTAACATATAAAACGGTTATACAAGTTTGTTGTAAAGCCAAGGATAGTGTTACACATTTCAATTTACATCAATAAATGTAAAATTTAATTGTTTATGAATATTTAATTTATTGATAAATAAGGAAGCACTATTTAAGGAATAGATTTTATTTTGTTGAGGTTATGAGGGTATAATGATAATGGAGCACGTATAAATTATGTAACCCCGGCGAAGTCGGGTTACATAAAATTTACACGGGCTCCATTATCATTATACCCTCATAACCTCAACAAAATAAACATCTATATCTTATATTTACAGTTTTTCAAGTAAATTAATATTATTTTTCCCGGGGTAGTTGCATATTTTTTATTAAAATATCCATATTTTTTCTCTCCCGTCATTGTCAACGAATTCGATTGAACAGCTGATTGGAATCGAGTCATTTATATGTTCCTGCAAAAAGTGGGGTCATGACCCCATGTTGCTACGCCGTCGACTGTTCACGTAACAATAGAATCGCGGCGCGTGTTGTGCTAATATTATACATTGATAATGATAATACTAGAAAGCATGGTTATTGAGTGAGTCCATGTCAGTGCAAACTGTAAATATAAAGTTATATTCATTGATAGCTAAGTCTATAACAGGAACATTATTGTGGTTTTATTGTCAAGGTCACAGGTAGGTGTGACGTGTCAGGATTGTTATACAGCTTAATTTGTTAGGATTTCAAATTAATTACAATTGATATAATAACTTCACGGTAGGTTGTGGTCATAAGGTATTTATTCATTTGTAATTTAACAAAATCATTTGTCAAAATTGCATGTGTCACCGAAATTAATCCAAGATAATGGTAAATTGACACAATTGTATAAAACACAATCGAAAGAGGCAAATGTACGCAATCCAAAAACATAATGAATACGAACTTAATAGCTATCAAAAGCCAAACAAACAGCTAGATATTATAAACAAAATAGCAGGAAACATTATCAAAGAAACACGGGGAAAGGTAACATCTTGTAGCTATTCGTTATAAAATTAACTCATACTCCCCCCGAATGTATGCTCAATTAGCTTTCAATAGTTTTTTATTTTCAGAGCTGGGGAGTTATCTTCCCTTGTTTGCTATGTCATGTTTTATGAGAGTAACGACATAATTTTTAAAGAAAACAACACAACTTTTTCATATCCACTGACATCACAATCGTGGGTAGTTTACAAAAACCCGCAGTAAGTCTGAGTAAGGTGTCGTAAATACGTAATGATGCTCGCTCATCTTTGTATTCCCAGCTTTTATCTACAAAACCTGACTGGCCTACTTCTCACAACGTTGATAAACTGTGTAACATTAGTTACAAATATGCTACAAAGCCTTCTGTAATTATTATGTTTCATCCTGCTTCTTCGTTATAAAAGATGGAATTATAACCTGCACTCATAAAAGCTTATCTAAGTTCAGAAATTTATCCCAAACCATAGGCTTATAATTTAGCAAAAATAATTTACACATGTCTCTATGAGCGCGGAAGATACGGAAATTTGTTTCTTAGTTCGTCAGAAAAAACCGTTCTCTTCAGCATTTCTCATCATCAACCATGATTAAGATTCCATCACGAATTTGTCGTCCTAATCTACAATATGTGAGATAGAACCTAATTTCCCCATCGATTAAGAAGTTATCAAGATATAAATGTTCATGTGTGTCGGGAGTGTAGTTATCCGACACTAGTATCACTACACAACCTAACAGTAACCTAACAATACTGCAGATATCAGCATTAAGACATCAGATAACAGAATGTTGATACAGTCGCTCAGAATATATTTTACTGTAACAATACTTTACGTAGTATTCTCCTTTACGTCACTCAGCGTTTATATTTTACCATATCTAATTTGAACATTACATGATCTGCTTATGTTATCCATAAAATGCTTTCTTTTATTTATTAATTTTGTAGAGTCGAGTAGTATCTCTTATGAGTAGACAAAGCCGCCATCCTCTATGTAATGGAATTCAATAGTTATCTACGTTTAGAGATGTTAAGATCTGGATATAATTCAGATCGAATCTACGTTTATAAAAAGACTACAAATCGAGAATTGGTTGACATGATTTACAGATTGACAATTGAACTTTCCTTGGGAACTTTACCATGTAAACAATGGCAGACCAGTCTCTCTACTTCCGTGCACCATGCTTCATAGTAATGAGAACGATCTAATACAAAAATTCGCGGCGAGAAATTAGAAAATTGATTGTCCGTAATTCAATGATCTTGTCTGCAAATCACCATCTAAACCCATTTGTCGCATGTTTGAGGAGGTTGAAATGTGAAGACATTTCCTCTGAGAAAGAAAACAAAATGGTGAACATTAAAGATTCAGCATGGATCGTTTATTTCATTATTACCAATTTTATATTCCCGTTCAGTAGCAGATTGATGTAAATTGCAAGAGAAAATGCGATCAGAACCGATGTTAAACACATTGTAACCCTCATAGTCAATAGAAATCGATCGAAGTTAAAGACAATATTTAATTCAATTGATGTCTTATTCATTAAACACTGTTGAAAATAACATTTTCGTTCGATACCACTGTTGAAATTTGATGTTAAACACAAGAAGCAATTGAAACAATGTTGAGTTTGTCACTCGGATTTCCACGATTTGCTTAACATTGTCTTGAATGTGTTTCGATAACGTCAAAGATCCTTACTCGTTAGAACACCTTGTGTTTAATATTTTATATAGCATATGTCGTTAATAATGAAGCAAAATGCGCGTGCTCTTGCAGAACCCTCGTTGTTTTCTCTCATTTTGAAATGTAGAAGTTCTGTAGTTTGGTTGTATTTTCTGTAGTGGTGTGTATATGTAGGACTCAAACACGTGTTGGTAGCTTCTGGTGTTTATTCGTGGAGTCCTTAAGAGCGACCCCGTTAACTTGTGAAATCTTGGTTTATATAGAGGTACATGGACATTCAACATCAATCAGTTTTATAATAAATGTCAGAGTACATATCCTTCTTAAGTAATCTGACCACTTCTTGTCACGAATACGCACTTAAGTAATAGTGTATCGAAACCGATGACTTGGTCATGATAGCTACAAGGCATATACATGAATAACCGTCTATAACGGTCTGGTCACTGCGACCTGATGTCTAAGGCTATACATGTAACTATAATAGACTAAGTGTATTCATTGAATTATACATAAAGTTAATTTTCTAAATATTTAACATTTCCATATAATGGCACATTCGTCTCCATGTTATAAATTATAGCAATTTAGCTATAAATTGGTATAATATATTATGAAATTTTCTAAATCTTTAACATTTCCATTAATTTTCTAAATATTTAACATTTCCATATAATGGCACAATTTGATTACCTCTTTAGTAATTTTAAGGGACTAAACAAGATTTCTTCAGAAAGAGTTGATATTATAGCCAGTGGAAAATGTAACGTAGCTGAACCCGAGGGTATACGTCAGTCACATATGGTCTGACAGAACCTGACCTGACTAGACATTTACTGAGATTTGACAAAGTTTATTCAAATAGTAGAAATTTAACATTTGTGTATGAAGCAGTAACTCACACTTCTCTACACCAATCTACATGTATATCATTTTCATATAATCACAAATTTATTTCCAGTTCTCTCCCTACTTTGACCCGACTTATCTATTTTTTTCATTGCATGCCTATTAACCAGGATGCGGATTTGTTTTCATTTTATAATTAGTTTGCTGAACCACATAGAATTACAAAGGTCTGTTGAGTACTTTCTGTTGCTCTCTGGTACGTACGTGTCCTTTGTTAGTAATAATTTGCATGAATATTCCGGAAATTTGGTCTGTTAAGCTCCATTTGAAATATTGATTATTTAAATTTCAACCTTACGACCGGATTACGTCATTTGTTTTTTTCTTTTTTTTTTCTTTTGTAGCTGTATGCATGCATATTAAAAGATATTCGCAAGGGCTTATTTATAATTTGTAGAAGTTGGCCCAGTGATCCAATTTGCATCTATTCCATTGTTGTATTTATTTCTACAAACCGCTGCTTTTATGCAAAATATTGCATATGAAGGCTTAAGGTATCAAGACGATTTCGATATTATTTGTAGATGTACTGTTACGTATCGTATAATTACCTTGTACCAATAACAAAGCATAGCACTTGGCAATATAGTCCTGTTTGATTCATTTACATAGTGTTATCGTAATGATGAGGCATATATCAAAGTACATATTGAAATAAGTCAATATATCCCTCATGGTGTCAATTAATTTTATCCAAACAATGCTTTATTTACGACCATCGTAGTAAATACATATTTTAATTATCTCAGCTGTATTTTCTAATTGCTTCATTCTTGATTCCTTTCCGTTGTTGTACAAATCACGATACAATTAGAATGAGTACACTAGCACCATTAAATGTCATACAAGTTAAATCACTTACAAATTCGACTCCAACACGCGAATAATATTTTAAAATTTTCATTTTATGGTAACACGAAATTGCAGCTGACTGAATGGAGATCTTACGATAAAAACTCATATCCGTTACACCATTCGGTTGGAACAGATATTACTTTTCACACGAATACTTTCTGTTTCCTATGGCTCTTGAATGGTTTGATACGATCTCCCAATAATCCCATTCTTCTCAGCTTTCCTAATCAGTGTCATGAAGGCGTCACTATAAATGACATCGTGGATCGTTTTCGTTTCACAAATGACACTATCAATATTTGATATCGATGATATATTTAGTGACTCTGACGTCATATCGACACTTTTACGATTAAATGGGAACATTATTCCATTTAGTTACCTGACGAAGCCTACCTGATCTTTATATTCTGTTACTTAGAGTTGAGTTTGACCTTGAAACCATAGAACCTGGTCTAGATCGTCAGAATTACAGCATATGTTATAGTATTAAAATATAAATTCTCTTTCATAGTTTTTTTAATTTTATTATGCAACACAACAAACCTTTTACAAAACTATTTGTAACGAAAAACGGTTTCTAATATATATTCAGTACGACCGTCCTAGGAGAAATAAGTTCGAATGATATCTAAAATAATTACGTAAAAACACACATTTAGTTTACTGCAGATTGGTGCCCAGTACGTTATTGAAACTGTTTGATGTTCGCCATGTCTTTGTTTATTTATGACCAAATGCTGTAACTTATGTCCTTTTGGGGTAGGGAAGAGAACACGTATTTAATATTCACGAAATAGCTTACAGTAGGTATTATTCTGTATTTCTGTTTTGATTTATCATAAGCGAAACTATTTTGTTAAATATATAAAAAGCCGATTAAATTAAGGATTGAGTCTTGCTTTGGTCGATTTCATGAGGTGATGAATTGAGTTGCTCTTGAAACAAATTGAAAGTTGAATTTGTTTCAAGAGCAACTCAATTCATCACCCCATGAAATCGACCAAAGCAAGATTCAATCCTTATATTTCAATTTAATCGTATTAATTTTTGCTGATTTTTGTTTTAAAAAATGCGAGTTTCTGGGCTTTTGCATGTCTACAACAAGAGACATTAGAAAAAATTCGTCATTAATACTACTCGTTAAAAATATATAGCGCAAATATTACACTTTGTTATACATTTATTTAGAAACAACTTTATTATCAATGTAATCTAGATGAAACATAAAACATTTACAATAGATTTAGAAGTGATTGCAAAAATGGTCCGCCGAAGATGCGGAATGATGATGTTTAGACTGTGTGATACGGTTGTCTCCCGCTTCGATTCAAAATGGAGAGTCGCCATGTAACGTGATGGTAGCGGAAAGGTTCTAGTGGTTTGTGTAGCCTTTACCCTTGATACAAGTTAAACAACTGATTAAAGGTAAATCAACACTTTGACTTCAATATAGTAGTTATTATCGCCGTTTAGGCTTCATCATTTGTTTGTAACTGTGATGTTCTAACGTAGTTTCGGCACACGTCACACAGGGACATGGCACATTTAATTTTTCTTCTGTAGGCAATACTGCTCGACTTGAACGATACACAAGAGTCAGTAAAACGAGAGTTCATAAAAACGCTTTTAAAATTGTACAAATCTGTCTGTAATATTTGTACTTTTTTAAACCGCCGCTGTTTAGATCTATGCCTAGGCCTAGTAGGAAGCTACATACACGCCTTCTTAGGCAAAAGTAGGTATAAACAAAATATTTCCTTGCGCGAAAACCGATGTTAAGATACCCAAGTTCCATCCTCGATACTCCAGGGGTTCCGATCACTTACGATCTCTACACCCCTGGACTATCTCATCGTAAAACTGGAGGCAACATAACAGAACAGGTAATTTAGTCCTTTGATGTACATCAAAAGAGCCGTATAACGGTACACTGTGGTTGACTATGTGGCTTTGAAGTTGGGCGTCGCTCTCTCTGTAGTCTTCAAAGGAAATCTTTGCTGGTCTGTGATTGGTCAAATATTTTCAGCTGAGCTGCCTTTAATTTCACTATGAGATAGTCCAGGGGTGTAGAGATCGTAAGTGATCGGAACCCCTGGAGTATCGAGGATGCCCAAGTTCATGAGCAAATGAAATCGGATTTTTTCATTGAGTTCAACTTTAGTGAAAATTGAAATATTAAACAATAAAAGTGACCTAGTCGTTGTATGATTTGTTAATGGATTTATTGCTGTTTTTTTTTTTTTTTTTTTTTTTACATCATACAGTCCTATCGTTATTAACCAAATAGGCTAGAGTGAAGATGTCGATGTTTACATTTTAATAGTCAAACCTTACGAACAAAATAACATCGTAGATGATCATTATACATACATAGACTTTGTTCTGGCGCTCATAATTCTGTTTGAAGGATTATATCACTGCAATGTTTAACGAGATCAATGTCAAGAGCAATCTTGTCATTCGTTTGCACTCTGGAGATGTTGATAGCTTGATAAGTGAGAATGTTAGACAGTTAACACTTAACGTTGTATGGATTGTATGTAAAGCATAAGGTTATATATATATACACATGTTAAGCAGTTTAATTTATCCATGTATTGATCACAAGCAGACTCTGTCATACTTGACATGATACGTAGATCTGCTGCTCACTTCAGTAAGGCCGAGTTATTAACTCCTGTACGGTATGGTGATACGACGTGATCAATCATGTCTTTAGTGGTATACTCCATCTGGTCACGGGAATGTTTGTCTGCTGACAATAGGGTATATACTAGACTATATACCAGGGTATAAGTTTATAGACAAGTTTATGACTGATATCACTATAACAATAACATTGATATCGATCAATGAGACTGATAAGTAGAGGAATACTTAGCTTGTGGCATGCTCTGGATTACGACAAAATAAGATAGTCATGCATGATGTTGTTATTAATGATAAGAACCGGATGGACCAAGTGATCCTTACAGAATTTGAAGTTTGTTTATTTATTTAAATCAGAACAGATCGAGATTTGATGTAAACTATACTTCGTTTGAACATCTGTCTGTCTGTGGATGGTGGCTGTAACTCTTAACACATAAAACGTCATATCCATTGGCGAGTTGTGACTCAAATTCCCGAGAGCCTATATTAAATCGTTTACTTATTTATACAAATATCATAAAAGTTAGTGAATATTTACATTCTAAGATGGCAACAAATTAGAACAATTTTGATGATACTACTAAACACAACATATCTACTTCGGCGCATTCAATTAAACATGGCACGATACATCTGTAACCATTTTGATGACAGTAAGATGAGAAATAGGCTATAGGTGGACAATTGGGATAGTAATATAGTTACTCAGATATTCCTAACATGTGTGCCTCCAAGGAAACTAAAATGGACATATTCCTCAAACGAAGCATTCTATTCCAAAGGGATCTTTCCATATTGAATGGCCAAGCCTAACTGATCAACCTACAGAAGAACCGTACAGGTGTGTACTGAAATATACTCAAGTAACGTCTCCATCAATTTATATAGCAGTATCCAAATATGGCAGGAAACAGTGAGTTAATGTCGCTTCCCCGGGATTATATACGTGGTTGGTAATGAGCTCTTTATCTTTTGGATCAGTATTGCAACCGTTAAAAGTAATGGTTTCACATTAACTGATGATTCCTCACAGTTTATGGAGCAGTAAAGTACATACGACACGGGTCTCTTCCACTTACTGATGTACGTCACATGTTATACATAACAAAGTGGGTTAATTCTTCTCTCGCCTTAAACCCATAAATAAGATATTTACTGGATGTTTAACAGGGTACTTTAGTCACCAGAATACGTTTGTACAGAAATGTTTTAAATTTGATTTCAGAAAGAAAGGAAATCTGTATTAGATATCTCTCCTACTTAGATAATGTAACATATCTGGATATCATTAAAATCATGTGACGTAATATATGTTTAGAATGATCAAGATAATCTGTGGTTATCAGAACTATTCGGTAGTCTTGGCATATGTAAGCTGTGTCTTTATTTGTTCAACTCACTTTTAGCGTGTTTATTCCCTATATCAGTTCTTGATCGGTTGATGATCATGCAATTATCTGATTATAAAACAACAATTTCATAATAAAAAGAAGTGATTTCTGTGTATCATCCCTGTCGAATGACAGGCCTATCAATCCCGGTTTTTTTCTCTGAATTTCCGAGAAATATTGTAAAAATACTTCGGTACAATCAACCGCCAAAAGAATCCTATCATTGGTGTATAAACGATATAACATATTAAATAATGGGTATAAACGATATTATACAATTATCGACCTATTTCCAGATGGATACGGTCAGTTATCAACCCGAGTAAGTGATATTTATCATTTTCGAGGGTTGATAACTCGCCGTATCCACATGGAAATAGGTCGATAACTGTTTTATTATATGACATTTACAGGATATTAACCTGGATCTTCAAAAAGACTTTACTACAATAAACAGGACGATATTTGCAAATGTTCTTTTTACAAAAGTAACTCATCACTAACATGTAGCATATGTTACATACCAAAATGCTTCTAGCTAATGTTTAGGACTGGTAGAACCAGAATATTTCATCGATGCATCGCAGTAAACTTGCTGCCTTCCGCCATATATGTTGTAGACTACAATAATTATTTTTTCTTTGTTTTCATACTAAATTTGGCTTTCTGATTGTCCAATATTTTTTTTGCATACCACTATGAAAAAAAAATCCGGGAATGGCGCGAAACCCCGACGTTATCATGACGTCACAATAGAGACATTGACGTTGCGTATTGATTCGGAAAAAAACCCCTTGAAAAAACACTATAATGTTACATTTAAACATACTTCATTTTATCAAACAGAGTATAAAATTAATTATAGTAATTAATTATTAAGTAATGATGTCACTATTTTTTAAAATTTTATCGGGGTATGAAAAAAAATGTTTGCAAACGTAGCGGATTCACACAGTTTGCAAACATTTTTTTTCATATCCAGATAAAATTAAAAAATAGTGACATCAATGCTTAAATAATGACGTCATAATATATTATCCCGACGTCATTGGATTAGGAAACTCGCGTTACGCTATATTTGGGCACGACTCGACGTCAAAAGTGATTATAACGTCACATCTAAAGGGTGTTTACCTCGATCTATTTTTGACGCAGGTTACTGGACTCGCGAGAGGTATCTGGGCTGAGTCCAGTAACCTCGCGTCCTTTTCGCCGCCGATTTCGGGATTGATATCGCAGTTGATGAATACTTCTGAAAAACGTATCGGCCAATCAAAATACCGCAAAAAACACCAGTCATATAATAGAAATATTAAATAATGAGTATGTAAACGATATAAGATTTAAACATATGGTATTTGAACATGGACATGTAACTTGATGATTTAGCTCCCCAAAAGCATATGTCAGCCTATAAGAAAGCCGAAATCTAGGGGTCATATATTCCTGGTTTTGAAAAAAGCGCCTTCAATCACCGCCATGTTCAGTACCTTCGCATTTGTAAGTTGTGTTTATTTTTTTCAATAGGTTTTCTAGGAATATGTTCAGCTCAATTTTAGCGTGTTTATTCACAATATCAGTTCTTGATCGGTTGATGACCATGCGATTTAACAATTTCATAAGGAATAGAAGTTATTTCTTTGTATCGTCCCGTCGAAGACAGACCTATCTCTTCCGGTTTTTGCTGCATTTCTGAGGAACATTGTAAAAATATTTAGGTACAATTTTGTGCCAAAACAATCCTATAAAGGGTATATAAACGATAAAACATATTAAAGTTATATTTCATGCTAATTTCACTGTAATGATATGTCGCTTAAATATTTGATATTTGAACATGAACATGTGACTTGATGAATTAGCCCCCTAAAAGCATATGTCAGCCTATAAAAAAGTCAAAATCTAGGAATCTTATATTCCTGGTTTTGATTAAAGCGCCTCCATTCACCGCCATGTTTAGTATCTTCGAGTTTTGTCGGAATTCCGAATCTTATCACGTGACTAACGTCTACACGACCTGCGCATGGTGATCCAGGTAACTAACGTAAGCGCACATGTGTTTGTTTACGTTTTCCTTCTGGCTAATATGAGCATCGTGCAGGTTTATGTCCACAGAGCGTCTAAGTATTTGAAACATCTAATTCACAAATTGCCGTAATTCAATAATGTGTGTATCAAATATCGTAATGTGCAAGCTTTATTTTTTGTAGCTCCAGTCTGTTGAGATTTTCTCTTGGTTTCACAACTCTCGTGTCACTTCGAGAATGTCGCGACAATGTTCGGAAGTTTTCGGAATGATTCGGTATCGTTCGAGTCTATTTTTCACAAGTAGACGTTAAAAAGAGTTTTTACTTTATGATTAAAAATACTTCCAGTGCTGCAATTTTATGAAAAAAGTGGTAAAATTAGAAAGTTTAAAACTCGGACAGGCGGAGAAAATTTGTATAACGCTTAAACATTGGAGACAAAAGAAGGCGAAATTGATAGACCATACAACTTTAAAGCAAATGCACTTAGCACTATGGTATTTTAGCGTAGCATTTCTGGCGCGGAAAGCGCTATGATTAGATGACTGCCAAAATATGTAGGTTTACTGAAAATCAATTATGGTGCCGGAAAATCCATCAGGTCAACCTACAAGTAAATTGATTCATTTAGTTTTTTAAACATTGATAAATCTGCATCTGTCGCTGAGCAACTTGATAAGGGAATTGGATTTATATCTAGAGGATGAAAAATGTCAATTGGCGCACAGCCGGTAAGTTCTTAACATTAGAGGGTTATGTTGCATGAAAAAGAGCTTATTCATTATAGAATAATCTTTCAACTGGCATGTTACCTTCACTAGAAATACTTTTTCCGGGCAGTGATAAACGTTAATCTGTCGGTCGTATATAGGGCAATATGTTGAGATATTTGCTCAAGGTTTCAATTTATAAAATTATCTAGCAGTATTGGGGTTACGCGTAAATCTAAACGATCGATAGCTACGGTTCGAGGAGATTGAGGAAAACTTATTAACCGAGTGTTTACACACAAGACTAGTCTCTGTTTATGTGCCGACGGATGGCTGCTTTACTTTGATGTTTCGTTATCGTTTGTGGAATCAATCGGAGGGTGACTTATCTATGTTTGATCGACTGTAGATTGTGACAACGATAGTGCAGGTGATTTTATGTTCCGTAGCACCTCACAACGACCACACTTTTGATAGATATGGCGTTTTTGATTGGCCAATTGGATGACATTACTTTGTACGATCACAATGCCACCTGATGTGTACAGTTTGATGGTGCCTGAAAATGAAACCTGAATCGGAAATTATATTGAATAAAACTGTTTATAACATACATTGTAGATATATCTCGATGCTTGAAGTGATTGGTAACTATATCAAAAACATTGCATATTCTTTCTAAGTGATATTTGTATTAAGCTTAGTATATAGTTGCGTTTTCGTTACAATGGTGATCCGACCCCTAAACCATTTCTCCTCAAGTATAATAACATCAATGTGAAGGTGTCAATTAATATATTATTTATTCAAGAATAAATATTTCATTATGTCTGTTTTAAAGTATCTTAAACTAATGGTTGTTTACCCCGAGAGTGTTACCCAATTTGTAATTGTCTTAATGGGAGAGAGGTGCGCTACTCAGGCTGTGCATTATTTCGTTTTACACTAAGAGAATAATGGATGCTACACGATGTCTTTATCGTACATTAGTTGTCTTTAACATCTTTGTTTATTCAGTTGGATTCGTATGACGATGGGATGGAGCGTTTTCAAGTGACATAATGATTTGCTTTGAAAGTCTCGTCAAGGACAATCAAATCGCCACAACGTTTAATGACGGCTGTGATAGTAGTCTGTAGTTATGTGCAATCTTACACATAAACCTAATTGATATGTACTTCTCTCTCGGTCGGTGTTCTTTGTCGATGGCAAGAAGTTTTCTCACGCTCTTGGAGGTGAATAGCACTTTTGTTCATCATACCAAATAGTAGTAAATAATGGTTTCATTAGAGAGAACCAGTACAGATATATGTTTGCCTGTTGTGACCGCATGCACCCTATTATATTTGATAACTGTGTAGCCCGTTCACTAATGCACAATTGGTGTTGTCTCTAGATGATATACCGTTCGCCCTATCGCCGTCTCGTGTCGTTTTCCCGTTAAGCAGTACATACCATATGATATATTTTCCAGGTCAGGTTCTCCCTCTTTTATCAGAAACTTTAGGATGTGTTATCAAAGTATGTGCCCCGAACTCTCCAAATTATGACTACAATCACATTCTTTTTCGTGATTCAGTGTACTTCAGTAAATCCGCCAACGTTGTACTGCATTTATCTGCGCCGAAGACAAAACGGTATTCACTAGGCTTCAGTTATTTGCGTTAAAATATAAACGGCATCGAATGTGCTTTCACCAAACTTTGCTAAAATATATATTAACATCCCTTATGAAAGGTTCTTCATTTGGTTTCTTTCAAATGAAGATAATTACGCAATAATCAATTAGTAAAGAATTCTTAAAATAGAACGGGTTGATTTGCATAGTTAAAAATACCTTGTGTATACGTATATGTTCGATACCCGGATATAGTAAACAAAACAAGCATGGCCGAGACAGAGGGCAGTTTTGAGGAAACTGTGAGCAATACAATGTTCTATACTTGTTTTAGTATATGATACATATTAGATTTCACAGATTATAAATGTGTCCTGTCAAAGGTTACATATAAAGCCTTCCGCGTCACATACTAATGCTAGGTTTACACTATGTTCCCGGAGACCACGGTAGCCCCGTTTGCCCGAAACGTGGTGCGCCGTGGAATTTTGGCTATTTTTGTATCTGTATTCAAGTTGAGCTAGGTCTTGTGAAGTTTTGCCACGGTCTTTTACGGATTACGTGGTGGACCGTGGATACAGGTGAAAGTGCTGTTCAAAGGAACACTACGACTTTAGCACGGTCTATCAAGGATACCACTACGTTCTCTCCTGGCCTGTTACGATCTGATGAGGTCTGCTACGTTTTACACGTTTTGATCGAACTCAAATACGTTTTTCACGATCCGCCAAGGCTTACTAGGATGGAAGTCTGATGCCGGGCTTTTTGGAGCAACTGAAATAATATTTATTGCCGAAAATATCATTTCAAACACGTTTTAATTACAAAATTTGTTAAAAGCATATTTGGTAAAAATATATTAAATATTAAAGCCAAGTGTTTTCTACGCAAATATTTTTTTGTGTACTCTTTTAATCTGCTTTTTGCAATAATAGCTTTGGTATAATTTGAGGGTTAAACGTGTTTGGTAGTGACTATTTCTATTTATTAATACAAATAATTCAATGAAGTAGCAAATATGTACCAGGAGAGGCAATGGTACTCCATCATATTTTGCTTGCAACGTAAGACCGTAATAAAACGTAACAAGCCGTATCACGTCGGACTTTCAACCGCTATACAAGCCGTGAGATGCCTTGACAGAACGCATCAAAACGGTTTTCATCCACCTTGGCTTGCCGTAAAAACCTTGACAAACCTGGACAAAACGGCACAAAACGTGCAGCCAATCTGCTTCAACCGTGATAAAACGTGGAAAAAATGCAACAGAACGTCACAAAACTCGAACTCACCGTGAGATTCCGGTGAACGTGCTTGCTGCCCGTTCCACCACGGACCGTATTGAAGTTCTGTTACGGTCTCGTGCGCACTGTTACGTTTTGTTACGTCAATTCCGTTTTATGACGTCCTCTGGCGTTCACCATCTGTACCGTGACTGCCGTGGCAAATTTTTTGACAGTTTAAAAATCTGGCACGGCATCCACGGTAATCACGACCGCTAACGTTTGTATATCACGTCCTTCTGCGTTGTCTCACGTTGTCCCGCGGTCACCACGTTTTGTCCACGGTGGCCTGAAACGGGGCTGCCGTGGCCGACGGGAACATAGTGTAAACCTAGCATAATATACAATTATGGCCCTCTGTGGAGGGATACATCTAGAATTGTCTCCCTGGAAAGAGTTATTTTCTCGAGGGCGAAGCCCGAGAGAAAATAACTCTTTCCAGGGAGACAATTCTAGATGTATCCCGACACATAGGGACATAATTATTTTATTATACCGAACAAAATCAAAAGAAAAAAAATCTCTGTTAAAAGAATCCATGAAGATATTTCCCAACAACAACGTTGTTAAATTCGTTGGGCTACAAAAAATAAACAACATCGTTGCCATTGTTGGTTGACGTTGCAGATGACGTCAACTTCCGGTCACGTGCGGAGCTTCCAAGGGGTTATTTCCCTGGGGTTATTTCCCTCGGGGGTTATTTCCCTGGGGTTATTTCCCTCGGGGGTTATTTCCCTGGGGTTATTTCCCTCGGGGGTTATTTTCCTGGGGTTATTTCCCTCGCCTTCCAATTCCGGGGAAACATCTAACTTATTCAATGTCATGTGATCAAGTTTAATCCAATCAGAACATTCTAAATAAAAGTGAGGTATAATAATACAAAATACGTATAGTGAAATGCATACATGGGGCACCATATGGGGTATTTTATCGTACAAATATAAACACGTGGACGTGTCAATTTTGGTGATGATCGGTTGATTTTTTTTCCTCTCGTATAATAAGTTGAGATAAATACAGTATTAATCCAAAACTATGTATAGATAAATAAATACCATGATGCTACTAATCTATTCATAATTTGAGAGTAAGGAGAGCACAGTATATCTAAATACTTAGAACATACGTAAAGAGGTGGACTAATAGCTTACTATATACATGTATTATAACTGCTTTCTATTTATTCTTTGGGTATTTTTTTAACGATATTCGTCTATGAAATATGTTATAGTACATGCATGTACATATAGATGAAAGATCACTGGAATCGACGCTAGTCGAGATACATCAATCTGTATGTTGTATCTATATACCGATATCGATACCTGTCGAGATTTCATTTCTGTATAATTAACTGATTAAATTTTTTCGATTACGTTTCGTGTATTTAGAAAAGGATCATTATATCCATCAAGTAGTGATTACCGAGTGCATGAGTCTTAATTATCGTATGGGCATTTTTAAATATAGGCCTACAATTTTATGTACACGGAGCGAATTAAACTAATCAAAGACTTGCACTTATATTAGTACAAACGTCAGTATTAGAGTGAACTAAGGGGATATAAATATTGTCAGACTATTGGAGTTTCGTCATTAAAGAGACACAACATATATTATTTTGACCCTTGATACTACCTGGTGGACTATCATTTGCCGTCGGTACGTAATTCTTACATGTACGTAGTAAAAAGGAAAAGGGAATTGAAACTGAAATTTCTCTAATTTCATGAGTGTGCATTTGATTTTATGCTGAACGTGAATTATGTTTATTAGCGTTCAGCCCATTTGTTTTCATAGGAAAAGTTCGATTAATGGAGCAAGTCTAAAAGTTTATGCGCTAAATAAAATATGTGAGAGAAAAATAAGTTCGTGATGCCTGCTAGGACTTTACCAGTCTTATTTAAACGGATATTTTCCCCATTTTCTCTTCTTTTAATGAAGGACTGATCCAGGTTTTCTTTAGCTGTTTTGGTATACTTTTCCACCAGATCTTCTTCACTTGATGAACTGTATAGAAATCATTAACGGACTGTTTTTATACTCCATTTTTAGCTCACCTGGCCCGAAGGGCCGGTGAGCTTATGTCATGGCGCGGCGTCCGTCGTCCGTCGGCGTCCGTCTGTCCGTCAACATTTCCTTTAAATCGCTACTAGTCATAGAGTTCTGCATGGATTATTCAAATGAATGACCTTGATCTTCATTTAAGGTCATGGGCGGCAAACAGACTAAAATCTTTAAATGACTTCTTCTCAAGAACCAGAAGGCCCAGGGTACTGATATTGAGCATGTAGCATGCTGGGATGAAGGGCTACCAAGTTTGTTCAAATGAATTACCTTGACCTTCAATCAAGGTCACAGAGGTCAAATAGGCTAAAATCTTTAAACGACTATGTTGTATTGTACTAATAGTCAGATGACCGTTAAGGCCCATGGGCCTCTTGTTTAATTAGTACTATTCAATCAAACCAAACTATTTTACATTTTGTACACGCATTCCTTTTCCTGTCCAGTGCATGCAATGAATTATGAGATAAAAATGAATCACATTGGCCTACATATGTGGTTCATGCACTGGTGTTTGGCTCCATAGACATTTTTCTCTCTTTATATATTGACACAGTATTACATATACATTTGTACATGTATATATATATATAGAGAGAGAGAAAAAGTCTATAGAGCCTAACACCTGTGGTTCATATACATGTATCTTTACATGTAGCATAAACATATATTATGTATATATATATATTGCATGTAGTTATTACAAAGTTCATAATGATGATCTTATGCTACAATGTGGATTGTACTCAGTTAGTAATTCATGATCATGATAACTTGTCATTGATATATCCGATAATGCCGATATCGTCGTTGACTCTGTTGTCTCAAACACACTGGTCTAATTTCATGTTCATGTTCGCGATCGGTCTTCGATGGAGTAGAACATGTAGGCTTTCCAGACTTCGTATGTATGTAATGTATGTATACATCGCTGTATGTATTATGTAAAATGAATGTAAATGTGTAATATCATCGCTGTATTATTATAAAAAGAAGCAAAGTGTAATATCTATATAGCAGGTAACGACATGGCGTGTTTGTGTTTACTTACATTTGTTTACGAGTATGGCTAATCACCCCGTGGGAGGCCTCATCAGGTAACACAAACGTACGTGTGTTCGATTTCCATGTACACAAATTTAAACGTGTGTTCGGTTTCAATGTACATTTCAATAAAGCTAGATTAGACCCTATAGGCATCTATAAATATTTATTACAAAATACATAAGATCAGCAAATACCATTGTAATTAAAAATTGTGTTAATTGCTTGCTTTCCATTCAAGAACAAACATTTTTTGAATAGTTTTAGCCTAGTTTTATATAGAAACTACATGTAAATACATGCATGTACAACATGTATTTATAGGTCCACGCGTGGAATGCGTGGCCGGGATCGTAACGTGCAGTCGATCGCGATCGAGCAATGCAACTTGACCGCTAAATTGTCGTTGTTTGAAGGAACGTGCACGTGGTGAAGAACGGACCCATGTGTGTTCGCTGACACGTATTTTGCGAGTCTTCAGTGCGTTCGCCATGCACTATATGTTGAAGTTTGTTAGGGAAATTCCACTTTTTTGTGCCTACGCATGCGTACTAGATTATTTTTGCTCTGGGGCGGAACTACGGATTTCCCCCTCTCCGAAGAGGGGTTTTCTATTGTTTTTTAAAAACATGGAAATGTTGGGCATTTTTTATTAGCGGATATTTTCATAAGGATATATGCTCTACTATTCAGCAAAGTTTGGTACTTTATGACGATATTTTTTCATCCCAAAACATAATGGGGCTTTCAAAATATAAACGGCATCGAATGTGGGTCATGAAATATACAGTGTTTATCATTTTACAAAATGTAGTTGTTGAATCACGCTGTAAGAGCTTCAAATGATGAGAGAGAAAAAAGCACATGGGAGGTTTTAGTGATTTATTAAAAATATAATCATGTTTACCCCAACCTTTATAATTTCTGAGATTTGTTTTCTTCTGATTAGTCAATGATGAAAAGATATAGGCGTGACTGTTTCATTAATGTTATTGGATAATGGCCTTAGAAACGTTTCCCGCATTTAAATGTAGAAATTACAAAACTCTATTAACACTACGTGTACTAGGCTTGTGGACTTGGCGGTTCGAAATACTTTTTTATTGTTTTGTGAGAAGGCCCTCCTAGATAGCTGTATACAGCTACCCTTGCATAACAATCCGTCTTATTGTTCACGCCGCCAGAAACACATCCGTCACAATTAAAGACACACAGAAATCTGGTGGTGATATTTGGGGTCCATTAAGCCATCATTATAAATTATCCGATGGCAGTAGGATGGACGTCGTGGTGGCTATTTTTGTAACATAGTAATACATCATGACCTCTGGTTTTTTTATAATTTCTTGTCTGCATTTCTCTTAGATGAATGATGAATTATGTGTCATGCAAATCGCATATTTGAAATCAATACGGGCGAATTCTCGCTGCGGAGACATTATTTCTCGAAGCACCCCGTGTTCTGCACCGTCAGCAAATAATTGAAGGCAACATGTACTCATTAAAAGGGAAGCTCCCGGAGGAACATTTCGCTTTTAATTTTCCCCCAGTCTTTGAGATTAAAGAAAAAATGTAATGGACATCGTAATGTTGTGATTTTTACTTTTTTTTTTATATTTGTTAGAAGAATACTTGAATTAATACATGTTTAATTAACGATTATATCAACTTGTATTATACAGTCAGAGTGAGAGTTTTCCCTCAAATAATGGCAAATTGGTAAACAAAACAGGAGGGATATCACGGAATGTTACTCCTTCACAGTCTGTTGGTCAGTTTGCTAAGGAGTGTTATCTGCAATAACGGTAATAAAATGAAAAGAAAAAACCCAGAAAATAAATATGAAGGCTATTATATTTACCTCCCTCCTCGGATGCTGTAGATATAAACAAATTTACATTAATTCATTCAAATGTTGACAAAATGACAACTAACAAACCTTCTCTTTCACATGAGATATGGCGAATGGAACCTAATTCTTCACTGACAAAATGGGAACTATGCGATCTGAAACCTTCCACTGACAAAATGGAACTACTGAACTACATTCCTTTCACTGACAAAATGGGAACTATGGCGATCTGGAAACCTTTCTTCCATTCACTGACAAAATGAGAACTATGGCGAACTGGAAACCTACATTCCTTTCACTGATAAAATGGGAACTATGGCGATCTGGAAACCTTTCTTCCATTCACTGACAAAATGGGAACTATGGCGATCTGGAAACCTTTCTTCCATTCACTGACAAAATGAGAACTATGGCGAACTGGAAACCTACATTCCTTTCACTGATAAAATGGGAACTATGGCGATCTGGAAACCTTTCTTCCATTCACTGACAAAATGGGAACTATTGCGACCTGGAAACCTTTCTTCCATTCACTGACAAAATGAGAACTATGGCGAACTGGAAACCTTTCTTTCATTCACTGACAAAATGGGAACTATGGCGACCTGGAAACCTTCCTTCCTTTTATCATTGGTGTTTATGTGCTTTGGTTTTTTTCTGATCAAATGATTTTTGAAACACATACATGATCTGCATATGTATGATCATCCATGGAGACGTACTGGTGCAATGAGTCACACACCCAAACGTTTAGGGGTGATAGTAGGAGTGACGTGACGATGATATGATGTCTTTGATGGTTCAACTCTAACCAGTAAATAAGGTAAATCTGAATCAAATCGTCACACGGGACAGTTTATATAAAGTTACAAGGTCGACTGTCTCCAAATAAACCATGGTCATTCAGTTGGAGACCATCTGTCTTTGACGCCGTAATATAAAAGGAGGACAAACCATTATTTCTTTGATAGTGCTGCAATTACATGTGCTTTTGTAATTAGGAAAGGGAACCACTTTGCTCACACTATTTCGAAGCATTTTAGTCAGTTGAATTATTCTATGTAGTTAATTGAATATGATCAATAAGATATGTAAATTATAAGTATGATTGAGGTCACCCATAGTAGCAAACCTGTAGAAATATTTTTTATAGATTACAGATATGGCAACATTTCATATCAAACACGATAAAGTAGAAAGTAGAACAAATAATTCATCACATTAAGCCATCTGCTTAATCATCTAATGTACTAGTCGATCTGTTTACATAGCATGTGAGAAGAACTCATCTATGAAAGTTAATTTTGTTAAAATTTTCTTAACTACCTCTTAAAGCCGAGAGTGTTTTACGCTTAAGAAGTGCTTGCAAAGCAAAAGAAGAAAAGTCTAAAGCCGATCAATAATTACCGTCCTGGAGTTTAGTATTAACACTACAGTAAAACACTACCATAACGCCATGTCATTAATTTCCGTAGAAATTCATTCCTAAATATTGGTCTTTGCAACGTGTCCCTAGAGAGTAGTGAAACAAGTGTCGTATAGACACAGCACACAGGGTGAGATTTATACCCGCTAAGTTTTAGCCCGTGATAGTCGTGATCCATGTTCGGCAGATTTTATTACCATGGAACATACAAAGTTTTATTTCTGAGTTGTTCTGTTATCAGATTTGACGTTTGATCACTATGCTTAACAAAATTTCCAAATCATATTACTTTTTGATTGCTTCATATATGAAGAAACAAGGTGCAGCTAGGTCAAATCCACGACGCTAACAGGTACGGCAAGGCCGAACTCGGACGTTCTAAGTGTGTACAATAGAATGGTCAGCCATCCAAGAGCGGACAACGCTCAACGTGGGTTTTTTTTGCATAGACCTTATCAAACGCACAGCCACAGACGTCGGTTGGTTGATTTATTTTCGCCCCATTAACAGCTAGTATCATTATTACGTGCCCATATGAAGCTAGTCAAGGTTGAATAATATCTATACATAACAATACAAAAATCGTAGGAAGGGAAGAATTTGTGTACATAAATACTTGAAATACCGACAATTTGGAAAAATACCGATATAAACATTTGTTCCTTTTTATTTTCAAAGAGGTTTGGCAAAAGTAATTTTCTCAAGATTTCAAATCAGCTTATGGATTTATGTTGACTTAATATTGTTGAGATGACCGTGATGGGATTAAATTACTAACTCCAGTCTTATTGAATTCTGTGAGTGGTGACGATACTGGTCCCTTGATAGTATCAATTGTAAATAAGCAACGACATTTTGATGTATATATCTACGTAAACGACAGTCGCGAGTATGCATCTCGTAATTACGTTACGTAACGATACCAAGGGACTAATGACGTGGAAGATATACCACAGGGATATTAGTATTCTGCGTGAAACGGTAAATACTATCCGCAGTTTGAATGCTATCTCAATAAAAGTCTAACGATAACTCGGTGAAGTATTGGGCATTTTCCAGTCATTTTATAGTCCTTTTCGACATAACAGTCACAAAGTGACCATTTAAAAACAATTTGGACCAGTTCCCATTAGGGGATGAAGAAATTTTACGGTATGCCAGCCAAAGAAACATGTTGCAAAATAAATAATGTTAAGTTTAAGCTTCAAATTCGAACATATAAGTAAATGCTAACTAAATTGTCTCTTCGCAAACATAACTTTACAATAACTTAATACATATGTGTAGAGTATAATACATATATATAGAGTATAGTACACATGTGAAGAGTATAGTACATATGTGTAGAGTATAGTACATATGTGTAGAGTATAGTACACATGTGTAGAGTATAGTACATATGTGTAGAGTATAGTACAAATGTGTAGAGCGGTCTTCTGAAGAATCTTCTTTTTCCAGACTTCGTTAAAGAACATAAATCTCTACTCTTCGTGTTCCATGCTAGAATGTTTTATTACTGCATCGCATTATCTAGAGGTTGTTAAGTAAACATGTAAAGTATCTTTTTTTCAGTCTTCATGAACTACCTAATGTTAATCACCTGTTCTTTTCACTGTGTTACAAAATATTACGTTCTTAGTTGTTCTTGAATACACCGTAGATCTGAGCCTGATTTCTGCCCATCTATATAATTCTGACATGCACTATAACTTGGTGTTGAATGGTTTTGTTTACTCGTGTTATTTTAAGGTCTACGTCTGAATAATTATGTTCTTTCTGTACCATTCTCGTGCCCAAACCGTACCTCCTTTTGAAAGTTCCTTCTGCCAATGTCGGCCTCGACGTATTCACACACAAACAGCTGTTCGGTTCGTGGAGTAATTGGAAATGTTCCGCTCGTCTTTCAAAGTACGTATATGACTAACGTTTCGCTTTTCATCATTGCTGCAAAACCTCATCGCCTAACGCCTTTTAATACGGAACAATTGGTCTTATTGAAAACATATAATGGCATTCTATCAGAATAGTTGTCCCTTTTCGAGGTCGACCGAAAATCTAATATATTAATGCAAATTTAGTTTTCTATTTCCATTTAAAAAGACATTGATTACTCATGTACGTTCTTAGCTTATCTTTTTGCTTTAAGCTCTTTGCAAACTATTCATTAATTCTGTTTTATACGTATTAAAGACAATGCAAAGTAGATTTTAGCGACCCATTTCCATATTTAGCAGACCAATGTTTTTTATGATTATATTCAACGACCCAGTTCTATGTTTATCACTAGCTAGTTGGTCTATCTGTTGTCATTGTGTTTTTGTTGATGGTGAACGATTTGCGATGCATGAACGCTACATCAGAAAACATCGCCACCAGCACGACATTGTTATCTTTATAAGTAACTGCTTTGTCTTATAACACCTTTGTAATTGCTCAATGTGAACAATGTATGATGCATGACAAATACACCCGAATGTAACTATCACCAGTCAAAGAAATCCTATATATCAGTCGGCATCGTTCAAGCTTGACAACCCTAGCCAGGAAATATGTAATCAAAATGTTTTACTCTCGTTAAGTAGTATTTAAAGTGTTCGAACAAAACACTAAACTAAATGCTAGGTTGTCTCCGCGCATCTACATCACTGATCATATCGATAGTCTTGTCACCTTCTAAAATAAGTTACCTCGTTTCTGCCTGATGTCGAAGGTCACTTTCGTCAAGTTTGAATATCGTATAAAGTACATTAGCACTGATGTATCTAGGTTATTGATGTAAAGTCGACATGATTTGTCTGAAATGGAACTTACGTTCGTGCCATTGTATATTATATTGACCATTACTCAGATTCCCATTGTCAGTACCAGTGATTATGGCCGTCACAAACTACAGTCCAGACGTCACGACATTGCTTTTTAGCAGAACCATCGACTTTGACAGTCCAATTTTGATTCTGGTCAATTTGTCGGAGCAGACATAAGCCATTATTGTCGGACGATGAAATATCATGTAATACATTTACGGCTCTACAAATTACCCCGTAATGGGACATATCTGTTGATGAATAAGAGTAATAATTGGTATGCGACTGTAGATCTTACTATCAATTATCTCCCTTGAAAATAAAGGCGTATCTGATCATTGTTAATCAAAATTAATTTTAACTTGAGACAAGGTTTGTATTCAACAAAGACTTTGATTAGCAGTTCATGCATGTAAAGTCATGATCAGGAGTGACCCAACTTAAATGTCTGTGAATTACACATATATTCCCTTATAATTAAACCTATCCTCAGTGTTTAGATTATAGAACATGTAGAAGTAACAAGCATGTGTTGTCATTGCTGATAGAGAGACAAAGGAAATACTTAAAGGAAATCGAACCCATAAACATACCGTTTTCCGAGCATCAGAAGGTGAGATGTGTCTGCTGCGTCACTGACCATATTCATAAACATTTACATCAGTTTCTGAGAAGAAAAATGTTCAAAGCTGTAGCTATGTTAATATCAGAACTGGTAGCCTTTTTTCGATATATTTCGAGGTAAAATGATGCGAAGTCCTTTTTCCGCTTTAACTATTTATAACTCATTAATTTATTGTAATGGTATTCGAGGGTCTGAGGCACTTTCCCTCCGCTTTTCCTAGTTATTTTTGTGATATAATCGCATACATCGTACAGATACCAAAGGTTAGTTGGCCTCTAGGTTATCCGTATTGCTAGGGGTAATGAGAGGTCAGACAAATCGAGGATGCTTAGATGCCCGATAGCTTGTCCGGCCGTATAATGGATGACAGGACCCAATATCACTGCCCATCTGTAATGAGAGCTTGTGTTGTTCCGGTGTTGTTCCACTGTCTGACAATGGCGATCTGTCCACAAGGCCATTCCGGACCAATAAAACCCCCGGCCTTACACTTATATTGTCTGAAGAATATCCTTATCGGATCAGTTGTAGCACATGTTACCAATACTTTACGTATCTATTATGTATATTGTAGAAAATCCTATGGTAATTATAGGAAGTTTACACGAAGTTAGAGTTGTTTATGATATACCTAAATTTCTCTATATTTATTTTAATTGAACATGAAAGTGTTAAATCACACATTAACCACAAAATATGGAAATGTGGGAAATTAACAAATAAATATGTATTTTCAATATACGTTGTATTATTGATTTCGTTAATTAAGATAGAGGTGAAGATCATATATTAGTTTTCAATGACGTTTTCATATCAGTAAATCGTTTCAGTGAGATTGTACTGGAAATTGCTCTGAAGGTCAAACAATTGTATTTGATCATTTTATATTGATACAGGCCCGAAGTTAAATCGCGGAAACCTGTAAGACATTTACTGTTTTCGTGAGATTCTGTATAATGATGATATATTAGGTCGTGTAAATAGTGGGGACCAAGACGAGCGAAATAAGGCAATGTAATTAGTAAACTGTGCCTACATTTCTAATTAATCTTGAAAGACATAGTCTGGCTCCTATCTCAAATACATCGAATCTGTTTCTATCTAAGATATTTCCTAATGAGAGTTGTAACTTGAAGCTTTGTGGCTGTTGTTTGATCTCTATTGTGATTAATATGTTATGGCAATGGTAACAATAGAAACGACCAGCTCGCTTTCATGTTTAAACTCGTTAATATAACCAATAGTGTTAGAAAACCCAAGATAATCTAAACAAAGCAACCAAGACAATAGCGCCGTTATCTTTATTGATTGGAGCCACAGACGACTGTCTTTGGGCATTTTAACCGGATTCATAACCACCGCCTATATATCATCTCATTGCCAGCAGCGTGCGCCA
This sequence comes from Argopecten irradians, assembly GCF_041381155.1. Taxonomy (NCBI): domain Eukaryota; kingdom Metazoa; phylum Mollusca; class Bivalvia; order Pectinida; family Pectinidae; genus Argopecten; species Argopecten irradians. The sequence continues at coordinate 2,524,632 of NC_091138.1, read as the reverse complement.
CGACAGTCCTAGATGTACATTTGCTCCATTATCTATTATCATATACAAGGCCGTGTGCCTGGAATCATTTGGTAGAGCGAACACGATTTTACAAATGATATTAATGACAATGTTCCTAGCATTGTTTATATCTCTAATTTTACCACAGACATAATATTATAATATCAAATACTTTTTGTAAAACAAACGTTTGCAATGGTGTTGTATAAATACGAACATAAACAACAATAGTTTGTTATTCCAGAGACTTTTAATACAGGAGTACAGATGGGATAGTCATGTTGCTTTAGATAATGATGTGTTTTGTATTATTGTAGAGCTACGGATGACATATCGAATAGGAATGAGTGGCTCCAGACTTGTGCCAGTCGCTTCTTATTAGATTGTTATAATGGTCGATATTATGATACCCAGATTATATGCTGTAAGGTTGACATCAAATGATTCATTCGTTTCGGCGTTTAAAACTAAAGCAAAAATGATACCCTCTCCTAATGGTAATAAAAGAAGAAGATCTTTGGGTCATATACAACTCTAACACTACACACAGGATCACACAACATTATTGTAACATTTCATATTCAACTTTTGGACTAAATGAAACTTTGAATATTGTGTAGAGAGGTATAGTTGAAATCCTGAGCTAAACGTTGAACTTAACTAGTTGTGGTATTGTACACCAATTTGACATATCTCAGTGGTATTAGCTGATGGAAGGCTTGTAGTATTGCTATGGTATAAAGTGTTAACTGGAGGCCACGACACAGTTCTGAAATGTCCAAGGTTTTTTTTTTGTCTGGGTCGGCGTCTCCATCCAACGATTAACTGATATAGACGTCTCTGAAGCGATGGTACGGCAGTTGGATATTGGAATTAACGTTTAACTGAAAGCATTAAAAGCTTACACTTACATTTGTGACGATGTAGAAATGATAATTTAATATAAGAATGCATTGTTAGGTTACCTTGTGTTGGTGAAGTAGCGCTATAATGTTCTCGGGCTTTCATGTCAACAGCCGAAACATATGTTCTAAATATTTGATCTGATCTGGAATCGACGGAATGTTAACCTTTTTTCATCGCGGCATTTGCTACACAGGCATTGCACAAGCAATGCCACAGCTAATTTCGCAAAACACAACAAAACCAATAATTTGACATCATTATCATGAAAACTTCTTTCCCAATTGTATTCCAATGATGAAGCTATTTTCGTTTTTCTTCATTCACTCAAAAAACGTTATGAAGTGATGTTAGATATTTTCATGTAGTTTAAAAAATGTTAAAATATTTCCAATTGGTTTCATTACGGCCCGCCTGGCCGAGTGGTTAAGATGTCTCGACATATTACCACAAACTCTCCACTTTTGGGTCGCGAAAGTTTCTCAAATACAACGATAAATATAAGTTTGATGTTATCATCCTCCACATATCAAGCCACTGGTATTATTCGATGAATAAATTCTTTATTGGTATACATATTAAAAAAAGGACTGATAAAAAACTAAATTATACACCTTCGAAAAGCATGGATAACAAATTGTATGGAAGTAATTTCTAAAAAAATCTAACTTTAAACCGACATGTATCAATGTTTCCAACACCAAACTTAATACGCCGTACGAAATGCTAGATGAATTTGAAAAGCATGTCACCATCGGTCAGAGCTTGTTGACAAACTTTGTACGCGTTATGAAAGGCTATATTGATTTGAAAATCCTTGATGAGATCTGGTTGAAAAGCGAATCTTGCACAATGTACAGTAGGATCTATGGATAATGTTTGTGAAATACTTACATCAAACTATTTTTGAAATGTCAACATTGCACCACAGAACATTGCATACTGGATCTAAATATTGATTTTATTATACGTCCTCTAAAGTTCTATTTGTTATGTCCTTGAATTACAATATAGTTTTGAATGTTTGACAAAACGTTTACTTCCAGTGTATTATGAAAATGGAGTACAGTAATTATTAAATAAATCTGTTTTGCTTCTTTATTGTGTAAGGTATAAAGTTATCAAATGATCAGCGCAAATAGTATCATACCTCATTGTCCGTTGAGAAGTTTATAAAGTTTGTTATTGTTTAAAGTATCCATTAATATTTTATTTCTGATATTGATGCCAGTCGGGACTGCTTTCCTCTAGAACTGACCTTACCTTCATTTGGGCATTGTATGCAATACTGTTAAACACATTATCCATCGCGAATTGATTTTTTGTGTTAATTGTAATTATATTATTTTCTTCACTGAATGCATGTTTGTCGTTATTCAAAATATAATAAGTTAAATTCGGTGCCGATTATTTAAATGCATAACGAATTCTCATGTTGTGTGGGCTAACCATCTAAAGGGTTCTCTGAAAGAAACCACGAATGATGATAAAACATTCTGTTAAAGTTTCATAACATAAAAAGTTCTATTCAAGTCATTCCAAAGTAAGCCTCACAAGTATATATAATTAAGCATTTCTGGAAAGACCACTTTCTCTACACGAAATCCTACGCCATTGTATCAGCCAATCCGTGGTAACGTTACAAACGTCGGTGTCATTTTACGTTATGCAATATTCAAGACACGGGATAGAAATGCTTTCCTTTTTGTTAATCGAGCATAAAAGTCCATATTAGAGTAAAAACAGAAATGCGGCTTTTGAGTTTCAATATCGATATTTGATCTCAGGCTTATATAATCATCAAGGAAAACGAAAAAAATGCTAAGGAAACAGATGAAAGAGTGGAAGGATTCTGTATAACTTTTTTCATTTTCGTTTGCTTTGTAGTTTTTGCCCTGAATCCATTTTTGATTTTTTATGTTGATTCCCTCGTTCACAACTTACTGTAGGTTTTTTTTCACGGCATTCTTATTATCTCTCCTTCTGTTCCTCTGCTATTATAAAATAATGTCATTTCCGTCCACCTATTATAGATCTGTTGCCTCAATCTATCTGTATCTGACACTCCTTCCAAACCAATCCGTCCGCGTGAATACGGAAGTGATCAGACGGAACACAGCGCCATCTGTGTCCCTTTAGACCTATCCCTGAGAAGATTAATTCCCAATAAATATCACGTGATCCTTCTATTCTTTGTCTGACCTATCCGATTTTCTATACGTCCTGAGTTTCCTTACACAAATCGATCATAGATTAACAACTCAGAGAAAAAAAGTTTCTTGTCCGCTTCATTTCCATCTCCTAAGTGAAAAAACATATACAAATAATTCCATTTCAGTCTTTTTCTTTGATCTGCACTAGATTTGAACAATATCGATTTACCACAAGAAACCATAAGACCGACCTAAAATTAGTTTAATGGAAAATTAAAATTAATTGAGAAAATGCGTCGTGATTAGTCTTTGCACCACTGGGAATTAACGCTAGATAGTTTCTGGGACTCACTTTAAAGTTCCAAGTACAGCGGTAAGCTTACACATTTTGTCATTCATTTAAAGTTATAATGCTAATTTCACTGTAACGAAATGTCGTTCATGTAACTGGATGATTTAGCTCCCCAAAAGCATATGTCGGCCAATAAGAGAGCCGAAATCTAGGGACCATATATTTCTGGTTTTGAATAAAGCGCCTTCAATCACTACAATGTTTAGTACCTTCGGGTTTTGTCGGAATTTCGAATCTTATCTGACGTCCACAACACATGCACGTGGTGATCCAGGTAACTAACGTAAGCGCATATGTGTTTGTTTACGTTTTCCTTCTGGCTAATATGAGCAAATCGTGCTGGTACATTTGTATATGCCCACAGAGCTAGTATTTGAAACATCTTATTCAAACGTTGCCATAATTCAATATTGTGTGTATCAAATATTGTAATGTGTGAGCATTATTTTCTTTGTAGAGCCAGACTGCTGAGGTCAACCACAAGTGTTGCTTGCATTTTCTCTTGGTTTCGGAATATTTCGGCATCTTTCCAACCTATTTTTCACCTGTACAAGTTAAAAAAAGATTTTTTGCTTTTATAATCAAAATGACTTACAGGGCTGCAACTTTATAAAAAGTGGTAAAATTAGAAAGTTTAAATCTCGTACAGACGGAGAAAAATGTGTATAACACTTAAACATTTTTGACTATGACAAAAACAGCGAATGTGATTGACCATACAACTTTAAGCATTATTCTCAATATCTGTTGGGTTTATGAAGTCATAGACAAAAAAATGGAAGAACAGTCCGTCTTTAAGAATGTCTGTCCGTTTTTGAGATATTGAGCTTATACGTTAATTTGCGTAACTAAATCAGGAGCTAGTAAGGCATTAATTTTCGTGCTTTTAATTACTTTCACATGAACATTAAAATAATTGAAGTCTTGCCGCATTGATATGTTATCCAATAGTTCAGTTTGACCAATAACTGTGCTGCTTTTAAAGTTTCCCGCAAAAACGTTCCTTATGCATGACGTCATAATAATCGATGTACAGTCCTCTCGATATATGTGAAAATAACTTAAACTACCTAAACATTGAAATGAGTGTAACACAGGAAATCAAATTATTACACCGTAAAATGTCCGTACAAAAATAAGGATTTGAACAAGGGATATTGTATACCATGGTTTATTATAACAGTAACCACTCACTCTCTTATGGTATAATGGAAACTCTGCATTATATTGTTATTTACATTACAATATTTCATCATTAAATCATCATTTGAGAGCTAATTAGGCAAGAATTAACTACAACAATTAAATCATTCTATTTATTGTTTATCAATTCGGAAAGGAAACAATATGATGGATTCTTTAAATTGCATATCGATAGTGGAGCTGTCATACCAAATCTACCCTGCTCTACAGAAATGAAAAAAAAACGCAAATTCTAATTTGAAGATGAACGCTTTAGTGATTCATGGCATTGTTATTTATTCAATTTCTTCATTTTTCCCTGAAATTCGCTAACTTTGCTATAATTGTTTACGAGCTTTATTGCAACAATTCAGAAATGATGATAGGACAATTACTGCTGCGGTAAATTTTAATTCTACTCACAATGCGAATTAAGAACTTTATTATCGCTGTAAAAGCAGTGTAGTTATTGTCAAATGCATTGCAATATCTAAATATGTCGTTAGATGAAACTTCACCATCCTCTCTTTCGGAAATGTCAAATTTTCTTTGGTCATTGACCGTCACGTAATTGGAATTGAATTCTTGAAAAAGCTCGGATGACATCTCGTTTCCTCCAGTATTATGTACATCAAACTATAAACGTCAGATAGTGACATGTTATCATAACCATCTTTATTTAGAATCATTACGCACGGAGCGAGTGACATTTTCAGGAAAAAAACCTTGTTTCACTCGGCAAAGGACATTATCAATTCATTCATCTCTTTAGATACATTTGGTCTATTCCAATTCAAAGGCTGAAATAGACTGTTACGATGTTCAGAGGTGAATGAGTAATTAACGATAACTACAATAGAGATCACGTCTTCAGTAGACAAAACCAGACAAACAGAATCGTGAGCTTCATAAGAGAAAGGAATCTCCTATTTACATGTAGAATACAAGCGTATAACGTATGCTATGGAATAAACTTAAAATGTCCACATATTCTAGCCTGCAGCATCGTGATAAAGAATTATCTAAATAGCCAAAGTTTTCTTTTTGTTCTGACATGTTGATTCATTATTTGACGATAAAATGTACACGGCAAATTATCAACTTCATTTCCTCGAGTTCGATCTGTAGAGTCCACATCAGATCGATTTCAGCTCATGCGCAGTTAGGCCTACCCGTGGATTATGATGTCTGACGAAGAAACGGCCATTAACTTTATTACATTTTTATTTCTGATCCCCGAGATATCATGATCTTATCGATATTTGGTAATAATTTATCCTTGTTGTAATGGAATACACATGTTAGCTTGAGCTCAAAGTTCAAACTATAATAAAACTACTGTTTACTTGTTTATCTTTACATGATATATCACCTATTCCATGGTATATACATCATTAGGACAGATATCTACACTCATCCTCGTCAGGTGGAAAATCTTCCATCAAACAAACATCAGTCATAAGCTTAATCTTTGTATGTGGTGTGGAGGTCCTCTTTTACGGAAACATATAAGTTATCTCGTTATAACGAGATAAAACGAAATACTACATGGTATGTATAGACTTCCGTATCCTTCGACCAGGAAGTTAGAATGAAATAGTTTAGATATTATTCAGAATTGTAGTACACAATACTACTGATGGATGTTAATGTAAACTATATACTAGTTGTTTTTGTTGTCAACTCTTTTAGCTATGCCGACTTGTTGATGAGCCAGTAACACGTCTACATACGTGTTGGAATTGGCTTTGCTATGTTTACTAACCACTGATCCATCCTTTTTGTTTTGTATCTGGTGTTTTTAGCAGGTGGTTCAATATTACAATATTCTTCTATCACTGTCCCCTGTTATACTTACTGTAAACCAACTTCCTTTCGTGTGCGATTTATTTTCGTGAAATCCGCGATCAAGGTAAATTAGTTGAATTTTTTCTCCGCTAATTAATATCTTAGACAATTATTGTACAATTTAATTCAAAGATTTCTCTATTCAGTTTAAAACAAATCGCGAATGTTAATCTCCGCGAAAATGGTTTGAAACGGAAATCGCGAAATTTAGTAACCGTGAAATACAGTTGATCTACAGTATCTACAGAAGAGGTCGCCTTCAAACAACCTCATGGTTATCCATGTCTGTACAATCAAGACAATCACAATCCAGACTGACAAATGAATAACGTTAAATTTGTTTAAAACTACCGATAGAAACAACTGCTCATTTTATCGAGGATTCCCTATTGACCCGAATATATAGTCACATGAGTGAAGAAGTAGGGAAACCTCTTACATCCGGTAGTCATCGTAGGCATTCTAAAGAGAGCCTATATTACATTTGGCAAGTGTTGTACTTGAAGGATTCCGAGGACAAAATGGTCCACGGGTTTCCTTTTTGCATGGCCTTTAGCTAAAAATCGTATTTCCTACAAACGCTTGTATACTAGTATGTGTTGGACGCCGTCTATTTCCCAGCCGTTAATGGGTCAATGTTGGTATTAATACAGCTACTTCCTGTCTGAATATCGTAGTTGTCTTCATTATTACATACTGATATTTACATCAAGGTCAGGTATATTTAAGGAAGTGCCAAATTTGGAAGCTGTTGGAATGCCAGAGACCAATTTACCTTGAGAAAATACTATTACCCTATGGTCCGTACATGCTGAGTGTTAACAAGTCAGTCTAAATGTAGATGGCTTAAATGTTTGATACCTCAATCCTTTGGTCACTGCAGACTAGTGTATACAATATGTTTAGAATTATCTTTTTAGTTTAACAATCTCCACCACTCATATTTGTTGAAAATCATAATTCAGTATCACATCCTTCACAACTCGGACACTGAACCTTGGCCAATGAATAATACATTTATTTATAGCAATTCGTAATAAGTTAATTAAGGGCACGTACAAAATATGCTTTTATACCCATGGGCCTTAACGGTCACCTGAGCTCGGATACATAATGAAACTAAGACATTTAAATACTATATATTTGCTCAGCAGCCCTTGAAGTCGGGCAGTGATTTTGACTTTTTTTTTTATTTTTGAAGAGTTTTTGGTCCCATCAAATCTGTGAATTCAGATAATTTTTAAAATGTTTTGTCATTTTGACTCTGTTTGGCACCGCCCCTCAGGGTAATATAATTCGCAATTTTTGTAAAGGAGCTAAAGGCCTTTCAATCTATGAAGAGTGTTTGATTCTCCCATTTCCAGAATTTCAGAAGAAGATATTTGGAATTTTAGCCTATGTGACCCCCTTTGTCCCCGTCGTTAAGGCCCCATTTCCTATTACAAATGACCAAATAATACTCAAATAATGTGTTTTTTTTCTAAATAAACTATAGAAAACTTAACCCCCTCCCTAGGGGAAAACCTGAGGCCCTAGGGTCATATAATTCATATTTTTTGTAAAGGACTTTAAGACCTTTCTATCTATGAAGAGTTTTTGATTCTAACACATCTGTAAGTGAAGAAGAATATTTTTGAAATTTTAGTCAATTTTACCCAATTTGACCCCTCTCATAGCCCCAAGGAGTCGGGGTCCATATAATTCAGAATTCTGATTGGCCTTATACTTTAGAAGGTTTGTGCAAAATTTCATTGAAATTACTTAAGTCGAAAATGTAAAAATTGTATGGACATGCGACGCACAACGGACGACGACGTAAAAAAGGCGAATAGAATAGTCCACTTTAGACTTCGTTTCAGGTGACCTAAAATATAAAGATTTATCATGATCTGTACAAAGTCCTTGTAAATATCAACTGCCATCTCTACAAATTCGGATGTCGTTGCCGTCTGGAATCTGTGAAAAAATTTCCTAATACCGTCTATATATTACTGAAACTATGTCAGCCTATGCAAATCTTTACGGAATCGGTAATAGTAATATAGTTAGTAGTATATTGTAATACTGCAGCAGAAACCTACAGCTCGAAGTCATCATGAAGGCAATCTATATTTGTTCATTTTATTTATTAAGTGTGTTGACAGTTCCGTTTTTTCTGCTATTTAAATACCCCATATAGAAAACAAATTTATATCCCATGGAGACTTCTTTTCTAGGTCAAGTTTACATCAGGAAGCCATAATTATGTGGTGGATCCGAAAAGTCAATGATACACATCGCCATCAATAACTGTTAAATGACAATGCAGTCAGCTTATATTGGTTTTATGATGTCTTATTAGAATTTCGACGCAATACACTTTTGTCGAATGGACATTTACGCGTGTTAGATAGAAATATTTGATGAAGACGCGGATAAGATTCCAATCAGCAGTCCTTAATAGCAGACCTATACTGGTTTGTACATAGGAATTGGTCCTGAAGGTAGGGCGTTAGAATTGTACCTTCTGTTCCTATTGCATATGAACGTAAAATGCGACTAAATTGTTCTTCCTAACTAACTTTGTTCTTCCTAACGTCTCCCTTGACAAAACCGCTTTTTTGGCCTTTTCTTGACCGCTCGCCCATGCGAGGTAGGTTCTGGCTTCTGTCCCTGGCCGAGACACACAAAGTCTTTTTGGTAGTTAGAACTCCGCATACAGGAATTCGAACAAGTGGTTCGCTCGTTGTCAGTATAATGTGACCGGGTGGGGTATGTTGCTTGGTATCTTTGGTATCATGTTTAAGTGATATGGCACTATAAAATGTCAACAGTTCAACTATTCAAAAAAAAAAAAAAAAAAAAAAAAAACCAGCACGAATATACCACAGCCTCCCAAAACAGGCACATCACTCTACATACACGCTGCACATCGCATACACGGGAGGCCGTCCTTACATGACCCTGGCTGTTAATAGGACGTAATTTAATCATACAAACAAACAAAGGAATTATTATGGAGTTTGGAATGGCAAAGGACATTTTCAGAAGAGAAAAAAACTAAACCTTACACAAAACAATAATTTAAGATAGATGATCGGGTGATTGGACACTGTATGGTATAGGTTAAGACAGATATATTTTGTAATAATGATATTTTTGCAAATGGAATGGAATTTATGAAAATCGTTTGATGATATTAGCGCGAAATTGTTTAAAGCGCAGGTTCAAGACACTTAATCGCAAAACAATCGTTATATGCAATGGTAGTCTTAATTGAAGTCGCGAAATTAAAATGCTGTGAAAATATGTTTGTTTGTTTGATTATTTTAACGTCCTATTAACAGCCAGGATCCTGTAAGGACGGCCTCCCATGTATGCAGTGTGTAGCGTGTGTGAAGTGCGAGATGTGTGTTTTGGGAGACTGAGTTCATGTCACTTATAATATTCAAGAAAATCGATTCAGCCATTTTTTTTTTATTTTTATAATATTGAATTAAATCTGTTATGATTACTGTTTTGGAAAACGTCGACTTTTTACGTGCACGGAGGGCATGACAAAAACCGTTGACGAACCATTGATTTCGCTATCGCTATGAAGGTCAATTGCAGTCAGGCTAGTTATGGGCAAAAAAGGGACAATGTCCGATTTCAGACATCGATCCTCTCGCTCGATAATAGAAATGTCAATTTTAGAGATATCTTTCCGGTAATACGACGAGATTACAGCTGTTTGTCGCGTCGCTCGTCATTAGCGCACCTGGTTATGTCTGTTGATTCTTACCTGTAATTTTATTTTATTAATGACCTGTTGTTGTATTGGTTTTGGTATTATTAGATTTTCATATAGCTTTACGTCAGAAAAGGATATTATTTGATTTCCAACAAAAAGGTACCGATTGATCCTTATTTAGAAGGTGGATATATCTGTGTAAGTAGTGAAGTGACAGACAGCTTATTTATCTGTGCCTTCTGGATATTGTGTTACTAGTGTATAAAGCCACATGCAGACAAGGTAAATTGATGTTTCGTCTGTGTTCCCAAACATCAAATCATACGACGATCTCAAATCCAAACATTGTTAATTTGACATACGCCAACATCAAAGATACCTAATGATAACGACACAAAGAATAACACAACAAACCGGCATTACCTACCAGCGGTACGGCAAAATCGATACTAAAGTATGGTCAATTACTCCGGGGGATCTCCCCCTCCCCCTCTGACGAACAGCAGAAACGATTCCACTGGCCTTATGCTTGCTAAACAAATTGTTTATAGGGTTATCAGCTGTTCTATGTAATGAGTAGGCTTGTTTATTTGTAATCCGTCGTCGGTTGAGCGCCTAATTGGGCCGGTACTTCTGCTAGTATACACTATTTATTGGCCTTAGATTTCTCTTTTTCAAATAATGTATCCTCGTAATTAATCATCGTCACATTTCTCTGGCACAGCTCTCTTCTGATGTCAAGGGCGCTTTAGAGATATACTAAACATTTATCGCAAACATTCAACATCGGACAAGTGCTTCCTTAATGTCGAAGGAAACCATTAGGACCGTAAAATATATACTTTGGTGCCGTAGATGTATTTCTGTGATTAAATGATACGTTGAGAGATGCGCCAAGGCCAGTTCACTGTCTGTGATTAAGCCATAATTCAGTAGAACCACTGGATTGAGTGCTCTCTGTAATAATCAATAATTTTGAAGTAGGATGTAACGATAGCAAGGTTAAATTGATGATGAATTAATCAAACTATGTGCATGCGACGTTTTTATCTTTTAATAACCAGGTTTTCTTAGTATCTCTTTTAGTAACAGTTTACAAAAGCAGGGCTAGGAATGTGAAGTGAATCAAACACTATCTATCAATATTACTATAATATTATACACAAAAGTAATTAAGTTAATTGCAGTGGTTTATCTCGGGTATATTAAGTTTAATTTCCATAGATAATGTATTCATTCAATCTAGTTATGGACAAGGATATCTTTATTAATATACTTATTGTATGCACCATTTGCTCACCATGCAAGCACTAAACAAATATCTATAAAATAAACATTAAATTGTTTGCTATATTTTTATAACCTATATCAGTCACTCAGATGTCACGAAAGCAAAAAGCTTAGATAACATGTTATATGTAATAAATGTTTTGTTTTATTTTTCAGGATTTTCACAAGTATTTGATTCACTGAGGAAGCCACTTCCGTTGCCGTCACCATGGAAACATCATTCAGTAACTCCACCAACACGTCATATGAGTATGACTCGCTCGAGTATTGTGATGACGAAGACAACACGTCATCGGTAGCTAACAACACGATGGGCATGCCTAATGCCATTTCTAGCATGACTGTTATCCTTGTGACCTCGTACTCTTTAATATGTTTCATCGGACTCATCGGTAATGGACTGGTGATATATGTTGTGCTTCGCTTCGCTAAAATGAAAACTGTCACAAACTTATACATTTTAAATCTAGCTATTTCTGACGCTTTATTCCTCATGAGCTTGCCGTTTTTGATAACGACATCCATTCTACATTACTGGCCTTTCGGAGCAGCCATGTGTAAAATTTTCTTCGTGTTAGTGTCCATCAATTTATTTACTGGGATATTCACATTGACTGCACTAAGTGGGGACCGATACCTGGCAGTATGTCATCCAGTCCGCTCCAGCCAATACAGGACCACCAATATCGCGTTCTTCGTGTGCCTGTGTCTCTGGTCCATTTCTTTTCTCGTCATGTTACCCATAATTCTCTACTCCACGACGGTAAAGCAAATGGGCGACGATTCCCACGAGACCTGTACTATCGTCTGGCCCAAAGGTCAGTTGATACCTGCAGGTAAGGCCTTTACCTGGTACACGTTCCTGCTGGGATTTGCGATTCCTGTCTCGATGATTTCCGTTCTTTACCTGTCCGTTATCCTGCGCTTGCGCACAGTAGGACCGGTAATTAAATCCAAGGAAAAGAAAAGAACGCACAGGAAAGTGACCCGGATGGTTTTAACAGTTATCTTTGTTTACATTATATGTTGGCTGCCCTACTGGGGATTCCAGGTTAATCTTACATTCATGAAGTCTGGCTTCAACTTATCAGAATGGCGAGTGTACTTGTTCAGCTTCTTTACTGTGCTCACCAACGCCAACAGTATGCTTAACCCAGTATTGTATGCTTTCCTAAGTGACAATTTCCGTCGTAGCTTTGCTAAAGCGTTCAAATGTCTGGGCCGGGCGGATATGGACCGCAGCATATATACTAGGGAAAGCAGTTTTCCCGCTAAAAGTAAACAATGGCGAAATGACTCGTGCAAAGCGCAAAAGGGTGATAAGTACGAAATGGCCACCATGCTAACGAGTGCTGAGAACACTCAACAGAATGCTAAATCAGGAAGCAAGGGCTCGATCAATGACGAAGGTAACTTGTATGTAGATAAAGAAAGTCAGACACAATGACTCCGAACGGCAATCACGTGGTAACAGAAATCACGTGATTGTAAAGTACAGAAACAAGACTATTCCCCTGGTCTGTGCTGTTTTACAGATGGACGCTTCACATGCGCACGACATTTGATTAAATATTGGACTTTAATATGTGAACATGCCAATCGTTGATCGATTGACATGCAACGGTTAGCCATACTGCCTTTCAGTAAACAAGGGACAAACCAAGATCATGATTGTTTTATTACGTAAACATTATCAGTTTCACTTACTGAACACTTGGCCTCAAATGTATTTCTTAATTAAGTCTAACTACTGACACCAACCGGGTTGAACCCATAGTGATGGACTTACTTCAGACTTACAACTTTGATCATGTCGCCACGTGAAACTTTCCGACAGATCTTTGTGGACGATTTTCTAAAGATCCTGCTTAAGGTGTTTCAACGAGACCGTGCTTAAATGTTTCCGAATGGTTTCCTGTGACCTGAGACGCAGTATAACGTGTATATTATAATACACGGACCGTAATGGGCCGAATTAATATAAGAAATATATGTGAGACATCTATACCTAAATCTTTAATGTCATTTATTGTTATCTCCGTTTATTTGAACATATAGCTCGCCTGTCGTACACAGTGAAGTGCAGATATGTGTAATATTTATTTTCATGTCGTTTATTGTAAATCTTATCACAAGCCAGTGATTTCCAATCGATACCAAAAAGAACCAAATTGTCCAGAAATTTAACATGAAATGCGATAATAAACATTATTGATAAATAAACAATATGATAATCAATACATCGTACACATCATTAATGTAAATACATGTAATCTATTATCCACTGGTGCGTAAACTGAATTTATCACACATGACTAAATCACATAAACCATTCTTTTGAAATTATTTACTAAACATGCAGCTTACACACAAATATAAAACCATTTTTGTCTTACATTTACATTTCTAGGATTTTTTAGACAAAATATGCTTGTGTAACGACGGTATCTTTTCATCTGATTCCAAGATATATATTTCCAACATGGAACTGCTCTATATTTATATTTGTATTTGAATTCATTAAAAAAATAATATTAAGAAAACGGCATATCGATGTTAATGAACATTTATCGTAATGTATTAGAATCATGTGTAATACATTTCTTATGGGCTGTACCAGGACTGTTTAACAGATCAATATATATTATGGTCAAGGTTTGAAATATTGTTACTATAGAAACAATTTCTCTGATTGACATGTTGTTATACTTTGCTATTATACAAACATATGATTTATATAGAATGAATGAGTGAGTTGTGAATCGTGTCAATTATGAATACCAATCTGTGCGAATGATTGTAAAAGTGGTTTTTTTAATTTTATTTTAAAAATCCTTTATAATTATAGATGGAATTGCGTTTTGAAATCCATACTATACAAATACATGTACGTTTCTTTTAAATCGCGTTGTAGCAAAGTCCAAGCAATCCCTGCTTCGTTTGTTCAATGGTACCGTTACCAACTCTCTATCTTATCAACTATTTAAAAGCTTACATTGCGACAAGAATTTTCATAATTTAAATATTTGCTTTATTTTTGTTTGTTTCACCGTTTTGTAATACATTGGTTTATGATAAATATATAAAGAGATGGTCTAAATAGGAATGGTTGCGCGCGTAAATATTTACGGATTTGAAAATATACACTTTCTTTTTGGGTATAGTGTTCATTGAAATCTTGGTGTATATGTTGACATATATATAAATGAGTTGTTGATATTAATGAATATATTTTCTGAATGTCAATTGTATGTAATAGACTGGTTAAATGTTTATGTTGTTTGTGTAATAAATGATTGTTAAGTAAACTAGGTTTTTGTTTTATTCGAGAGTAAGTTCCGCAATACAGTATAACCTCTCTAACTCGAACAACTTGAATACCCCTATACGTAAAACTAATCGCATGGCCCCGACCGTACTCTTTTTATTTCATGTAACAAAACCGTGGATAGTTCGAACAGCGTTTAGTCGAATTTCCCTTGTTCCTCGAACAGATGTATATCCGCTTATCTTCGAAGTCAGAGTAATTAAACCATCTATTCGTTAAAGAGGCGGTAAGTCTTAATGTTCTATCTACAGTATTGTTAATGCGCACTTTTATTCATTTCTATCCAATATTATTATCCCATCGGTTGAAAATCACTGTTATAATAATAAAAATCGTATAAACTAAATGTTCAAATACCATTGACAGACATGGTGTATCCTCATGTGATATCATAGTATTTTTTGTTATTTTTATATCAATGAACAATCATTGATGACTCTAATACTCCGTATTCCTCGAACTATTAACCGGATCCATGTACTTCGAGTTACAGGTTTTTTTTACTAACTTTACTATTAAATTGAGATTGTATTTCACATGTCATAAATGATTTTTGATATTTATTTGAAAAAATTCCTCTCGTGACTTTGCAACAAAGAATATCGTGCTCGACATCCATTGCATCACGTTTCAGTTCACGCATAAAATACCATATATGCAAAACCAATGATTAAACATTATTAAAGACAATAGCGCCTAGTTCCACACCACTGAGTTAGAACTGTGTTTAAACAGTCAGTGCACTTAGTTTTATTAATATACTGGAAAAACACTTTGAGACCAAGAATAACAAACATCAGGAAAATGTGTTGTAACGGTACCGTGTGCGGTTAGCTAATAAACGACAAATTTCCTGTTCTTGGTTGGTAAAATTTAAAAAAAAAAATCGAAATATGATTAAACATTATGATCAGTAATAACACTAGATATCGGAGATGACAATTTTGAGAATTATACTAATTCATCCCACCCTATCGTACACTGTACGTAATCAGTCTGTACTATAAACGAAGAACAGTGGAGTTTAGTCACTGGGTTTCCGAGGGTGGACTTACACATGTTAGAAAGTTCAGAAATATACAGTATAATCTGAAATGATGTAAAAAGATCAGAAATATGTACAGTATAATCTGTAATGATGTAAAAAGGACGGAAATACATACAGTATTATATGTAATGATGTAAAAAGGTCCAAAACATATACAGTATGATCTGTAATGTTGTAAAAAGGTCCGAAATATATACAGTATAATCTGTAACGATGTAAAAAGGTCCGAAATATATACCGTATAATCTGTAATGATGTAAAAAGGTCCGAAATATATACAGTATAATCTGTAATGATGTAAAAATGTCCGAAATATATACAGTATAATCTGTAATGATGTAAAAATGTCCGAAATATATACAGTATAATCTGTAATGATGTAGAAAGGTCAGAAATATATACAGTATTATCTGTAATGATGTAAAAAGGTCCGAAATATATACAGTATAATATGTAATGATGTAAAAAATGTCCGAAATATATACAGTATAATCTGTATTGATGTAAAAAGGTCCGAAATATATACAGTATAATCTGTAATGATGTAAAAAGGTCCGAAATATATACAGTATAATCTGTAATGATGTAAAAAGGTCAGAAATACATACAGTAAATCTGTAATGATGTAAAAAGGTCAGAAATACATACAGTATTATCTGTATTGATGTAAAAAGGTCAAAAATATATACAGTATAATCTGTAATGTTGTAAAAAGGTCCAAAATATATACAGTATAATCTGTAACGATGTAAAAAGGTCCGAAATATATACAGTATAATCTGTAATGATGTAAAAAGGTCCGAAATATATACAGTATAATCTCTAATAATGTAAAAATGTCCGAAATATATACAGTATAATCTGTAATGATGTAAAAATGTCCGAAATATATACAGTATAATCTGTTATGATGTAAAAAGGTCCGAAATATATACAGTATAATCTGTAATGATGTAAAAAGGTCCGAAATATATACAGTAAAATCTGTAATGATGTAAAAAGGTCAGAAATACATACAGTAAATCTGTAATGATGTAAAAAGGTCAGAAATACTTACAGTATTATCTGTATTGATGTAAAAAGGTCAAAAATATATACAGTATAATCTGTAATGGTGTAAAAAGGTCCAAAACATATACAGTATAATCTGTAATGATGTAGAAAGGTCCAAAACATATACAGTAAATCTGTAATGATTAAAAAAGTAAAAAATATTTACAGTATAATCTGAAATGGTGTAAAAAGATCAGAAATATATACAATATAATCTGTAATGATGTAAAAAGATCAGAAATATATACAGTATAATCTGTAATGATGTAGAGGTCAGAAATATATACAGTATAATCTGTAATGATGTAGAAAGGTCAGAAATATATACAGTATAATATGTAATGATGTAAAAAGGTCCGAAATATATATAGTATAATATGTAATGATGTAAAAATTATCGCAAATATGTCATTATCACGTTATTAAATCATTTAGAGAATTATGAACACAATGTACTAACACTTGAAAGCCCAATCTACAAAGGCATTACAAGGCAAGGAGTAACCTGGGAATTGGCTTGGTAATCCCTACTAGTGCAGCATTAAGTCTGACATGACTGGTGTTTACTAGTGTTGGCAGACATCACAAGATACATCCATATAGTTAGTGGTAGTGATAGCGAAAAGGGAGACAATATAAGAAAATATTGTCATTTGACGCTCTACTTAAAGTAAATAGTCGGACAAAGAAAACAGCCTAAATGCATTAATCAAAATGACAGTCCAGTTCTGCTTACGTTGTCCTGTTTTGACCATTGGAATTATGAAAAATCCCCGTGTAAATTAAGAATATTTTTAAGAATAACTCTTAAAGAAAGCAAGGCTGCGTGGAAATGTCAACAGGGACATAGCCAGCCGGGGGGACATGTTAGGATTCCTATAAATTAAATAAACTTCTTCACATGCACAGCAATTTGGACAAGAAACTTTATTTTTCTATTTCAAAAGAAATAAAAACTCGATATAACCTAGTTGGTAGAAATTATACTGGATATACTAACACCATTTCTACCGACTTTAGCCTTCATTTGCCTGACTATTCACTTTAATATTACAAGTTCCCTGAAAACCTAAAAGTTCAATAAACACCAGTGTTACAGATAAATGTATCCGTCCCTTCGGTGAATTTTAGATTTCATTGTTCCAGACAATATCGTACCAATGAAATGTTAAGGGAACACAGTAGGTGGACAGTACAGATGCATTGAACTATGATAGTATCATTCAAACGATATAAAATATAAAAAAAATGATTCTCACACTTCTACAACTCAATTCATTTCATTGATAAACAAATGGTATTTTATAACTAAAACGTAATGTAACACTAGGTTGCAGTGTGTCGAACTGAAAACCGCTGTAGTTTTCCCTGAATGGCATTCATCAGGAATCGACTCACGAATGTGACGAGACATGTATTAAGTCACTGCAGCTGTGACTGTCCTGTGCGGATTCGTTCCCGTGCTATTTTGTGTCCAATAAATGTTTATTGACTCTGTAGCTTCCCCTAGTGGTCTCTCCGTTCACTTCATTAGATGACGGTTAACTCCCATGTAGGTTATATTAAGTTTTTATTAACCTTTCGATGTTTTCTATTCCAGCTAAACGTATCTTCGAACCTATCTTTTATTGACTCTCACTTAAATGAAACATGCTTTTATGTCTGTATCAGCTCGGATGTCCAATCAAAGGATGGTTTCACTCAATATCATTTACAGCTCCCGTTACATTAAGGAGAACATTTCATGTAGATCCATTCAGATTTTAATTGTATTTGTTTCATTTAATCGTGACCGCGTTTCCTGAATGTCATAGTGATATATTTATATGTTGTGTTGTTCTTCTCATGTAATGGCTGATGTGCCCTGAGATAGGGTCACGTTAGTGAAACTGCAATGTCAACGCAATGTTGTCTTAATAAAGGCAAATATTATATTAAATACATATTATATCGCCGACAGAGCATAAACTGTACTCATCATTTGAACAATAATTGGTGTTTACTCGTGTATATATATATATGTCTTATTAACACAAAAAGTAAACTAATTTCGTTTTTTGTACACGTGCAATAACTACTGCATTCTATATAAGACACAGTGCCATGGAATTTTTTCAGAGATACAATTCATAAGTTTTAATATTTTTATCTTGGCAGAAAACTTAGCAGCCCAAAATTTTCAATGGTAGTAATGGTGTAAAATAAGTAACCTTTGTAACCGAAGAAAAATACTAATTCACCTGTTCCTGTTTTTGATAGAGAAAAAATAGCATTTGTCAGCGGTGGAGCATTTTTAAGGATACTTAAGGAACGGATAACCGTCAGCTTCTAATAGTTTAATATGATGTAATATACTATCAAATATTATGTATAGAGTACTAAATCAGTCTGTGCACCTGGCATTCTTTGTATTTTTCAAGATCCCATAAAATTGATGTTTTAATTAAGGTTTTTTTTTCGTTAACGACTTTTTTTTTTCTTTTTGCTATTAGTTATCAATTGTTGAACTCAATAGTAGATTCTTACCTTCTATAAACTAATGACTGTCACTAAATCAGCAAAATCTCGAAACATAAAGTACATATTCGAAACTAGTCAGCGAAAATAGTAACCAGAAAACGACAAATGGCCAGATGTCGAAAATAATACTGTGTGACCATGTCTTTAACATGGTTCTTGAATAATTGTCTAATTATCTCTTTTCACAATTTTGTTTCTCGTTGTTATAGAATATCTGTAATCTCTCACATATTATTTCCATCATCCTGTTTCGAATCTACTTAGTGACCTCCACTATCCCTATTTTTTATTTTTTATTTTTATTTTCAAGGATTCTCTTCGGTAGCTTACTTAAACAAGAAAAACTAAATTGTCTATTAAAGAGTCATCAATGACATTTACAGTTTACACAATTAAAAACAATAAGTTAGTGACTTAAATACGTATCTGACTATTTTGAACCGAGTTTCGTGGATATTTAAAAGTAAAACTAACACAGGGTTATTGCACTTGTTCTGATGAAAATTGCTCGTGTATGTATACAATCATATATGGACAGTGATATCTCGAACCGAGGGTAATAGTCCGGTTTGTCAAGACCTGCCAAGAAAAAATAAAGAGAACATATTTTTTAAGCATTTTCACAACCCCGATCATCACAGAGGCGTTGTTATACGTCCACATAAATGGCTCCATCCACAAAGCATGTCCTTAAGGGCATGTGAACTGATCTATAATACCAACTCATTGTGTCAGATAGAATGCTATCTCCTCTAGTAACACGGGATCACTCTGTAAAGTCTGAAAGTACAGATTAAAACTATAACAACCCAAATAAAAGTCTGAAAGTACAGATTAAAAATATATAACAACCCAAATAAAAGTCTGAAAGTACAGATTAAAAATATAACAACCCAAATAAAAGTCTGAAAGTACAGATTAAAACTATAACAACCCAAATAAAAGTCTGAAGTTTAAGGTAAATCATTTGGAAGAGTACTTACCAAACAAGACTGTACAAGGCTAAACAATAGAATGTATAATGATGTAGTGCTTTTAAGACACCGCGAGATTAACCTACCGTCAAAATAAGTACGTTGATAGTATCCCAGACGTTTATATTAGAGTTGTCTCCCCTTATCTGACATAATAAATACACAATGTAAATTAATCATTTGAAATTACAAATATCAATTTATTTTGAATGGATATGAATGTTTGAGAGGTAATGATGAATAAATGATGATATATCTGTAAATAATGTGAAAGCGATGAAAGTTTGTTCAAGATGAGAATAATCTATTTAAATATGGAAATTTGTATGCAAGTCCTTCTGTGTAAGGAACATAATGTTATCTATTAATGTCTATTAAAGATGCTCCATCGCCGACAGACCATAAATGACATTCATCATTTGAACAATAATTGGTGTTTTACAGTGTATATATATGTCTCATTAACACAAAAAATAATAAAAAATAATTTATTTTCCTTTGGTATATGTGCAATCAGTACATCATTCCATATAGGATATAGTGCCACGGAATTTTTTCGGAATGCAATTAATTGTTTTTCATATTTTTAACTTGAAGTAAAATTAGAAGCTCAAACTTTTCAACGGTAGTAATGGTGTAAAGTAAGTAACTTTTGTAACTGAAGAAAAATACTAAATCGTCTGCTCCTGTTTTTGATAGTGAAAAAATACCTTTTGTCAGCGGTGGAGCATCTTTAAATAGAAAAAATCTTTTTAGGGGGGAAAAAAAGCTACACGACGAAAGGAATCCTGTCTTGACTAACACATTACTCCAAATTAACCAATGTCTACCAGTGCAACTTACAAGGTTAACACCAAATGACTGTCTACATCATGTATACAGACTAAGCTGAGAACGAAGGAATTGTTTGTTTATTTCTTTGATTAATTAACACCCTATTAACAGCCAGGCCTCCCACGTATGCGGTGTATAGCGTTGAGCAGAAATCACCAATTTTATAGGGCATTCGTCACATGGACGAGCGCAAAGTGAGGTGGTGTCAAGGGAGACGATGGGATGAAGAAAGTAAGTTAGGAAGAAAATAAGGAAAAGATCCAAAAGGTGGTGTTCAAGCTAATGTTAAAAATCCCATAGAAACTGCCCACAGCCCAATTTTCTTGAAACTTTGCATATTGAAAGTACTACTAGTTGTCCCTTTAACATGACACTTCTTTTTCATTTTGTGATTTTAAAAAGGTCCAAAGGGCCTGAATTTTTTGTAGTCATTTTCATTAAAACTACCTGCACAAACATGCCAAAAAAAGGTTAGCCTTTTTTAAATATTCTACATTTTTTATCCATAAATTATTTGAGTTGATTGTATTCTTTATATCTAAGTCATTTCTTTTAGATTTTTAACGGAAAATGTAGTTTGAAAAATATTTTGTACGAAAAAGTAGCACTTTTTGGAAAAAAATGAAAACGAAACATTGCTCTTTGTCATCACATTTCACCCTATTACTGGTTTTGTCCACAATTTTACCCCCATTTAAAAATACTCCCATGACATTTTCGGTCTATTTGTAAATTAGGTTCAAAATTAAAATCCGGGAAAACTGTTTTTGAGTGATTTCAAAATAGTGAGTGCATGTAGCAACGAACCACTTCTTTGTTAGTATACCTAGTTATACATTTCCAGTTTATGAGTCCGATATAAGTGAAAATCAGTGTACAGTAATAATGTTTGATGCTAAATATAATGGTAACTACTTTTAAAATATTGGTTGCCATGGTAGCAAAACGGAGGCCTCTGATTGGCTGAAATTTAAATGATGTCAGAATTAAGTGAAAATTGGTATATAAAGGTTACGAGGTATGCTGAATAACATGGTAACACTTTCAAAAAGATTAGTTGCCATGGAAACAAAATGAAGGCCTCTGATTGGTTGAAATTTAGATATTGTCAGATTTAAGTGAAAATTGGTATATATGGGTTATAAAATATGCTGAATAACATGGAATCCTTTTTTGAAAGATTGGTTGCCTTGGAAACAAAATGGAGGTCTCTGATTGGTTGAAATTTAGATATTATTAGATATTAGTGAAAATTGGTACATATGGGTTATGGGGTCGGCCGAATGAGATAGGAACTGTTTTTAATACATTGTTGCCATTGTTTCATAATAAAAGCCGTCTGATTGCTCAAAATTAAGATTGCAGCCTTTGTGGTGGTGGTATTATTTTTAAAATTATACATACTTTATTTGAAAATCAAATGTAACTCTGTTTCCCCCTTTAATCATTTTTAATTCAATTTAAAATAGTTTCTATCTACATAACAGAGATGGATAATCTTAATTTATATCTTTTGAGTTTAAGTTGCGGACGAAAATATACTTCTTTCCAATAATTATTTGATTTCTGATAAGAAAAGAGAAACTATTTGTTTCACACAAGAGCATATCTAGTTGTTAGGCTTTTTTGTACTGTTAGGGAAGATGCATGAATAGAAATGCAATAATGTTAGAGTACATATGTTAGTTAACAAAAAATATATCACTAACTGTTGTTTTATTATGGTGTCTATGATCAATTTTAAATTTATGGTCAACTAGGGCAAATATTGATTTTTTAGAAAATTCCCCTCCCTACATTTCAGCCTATGAAATGCTATTTTCCCGGATTTCAATTTTTTTGAAAAAGTATCTGTTAAAAGATTATACCTATAGCATGTTTTTAAAATGGTTTAAAAGTGTGGACAAAATCGATAATATGCCAAATATTTCGAGCAAACCCAATATCCTCAATTTTTATCCTGACAAAAATTTGAGGTTTTTTTGCTTCAAAATCAATTTGTCGTAAAATTAATTCGTAAATATCATTATAAATGGATATGAAATAGAGAATGAAGTATCTTTTATCAACAAAAATAATTAAAAAATAAAAACTATGTTCAAAAAATGGACACAAGGGGTCCCCTTGCCACATACCCAAAGTAATTTTAGAAAAAATCATTTCAGGCCCTTTATGCCTTTTTAAAACATATAAAATAAATAAACAGCACATAAAAAGTAGTTATGTACCTAGACCTTTAACATTGCAAAATTTGAAAAAAAATTGGCACGTGGGCAGATTTTGCAACCCCACCTTTAGTCGTTTTTTTCCGAACATGCTATAGAGGCAACAGATGCAATTTTAACGCCCAACCTGCAGGGCGAAAGAGAAAAGAGGACAAACGAAAAGGGACAACTGTTCTTCACTTTTATTTACTCATTGATGACGTGTATATGCCTAAGACTAGTTAGTAATCATTGAAGCAATGAAAAGAATTTTTGTATATAAGAATGTTTGTTATGTTCGTTTCATCAATTCTCAAGGAAATGAAAATTGCAATGGAAATCTGCATCTTGTTTACGGATTTGCTTTTAACGTTTCATATTGTTACACAATTGGAGTGCGCCTGTCTTTAAAACTCATCTGTCTCGAAAATTAAATTGAGGGAAAAAATTGGCTTAGTGATTAAAGAAAGTGAAAATAATTGATAAAAGAAATTACATGCAAATTGAATGTCTCGAACTTGTACTTTCTAAACAAGAAATTAAAATAATGTTCTTCCCTACTCAAAGCAAGCATTTCAAGCACGTCATTTGGATTGACGACTAATGAAAGAACTAAATCCGTCAGAATTAATTGAAAAATAAACAGTAAAACGTTATTTAGGAAGGACAAAGTTATATTTTAATGCACGGAATGCAAAATACGACCATTGGAATTACCACTAGCAGTCACACGGGAGGAGTACATTACACAGTGGTTCACTAATTATACCATCCATTCCACATGGAAAGCCTGAGTGAGAGGGTCAATATCATTACACAAACGATACTTGTTCTCGAAGTCACATGGATCCTGGGAGTGGAGTCGAGTGACCAGAGATGTATTGACCTGCCTCACGCTGGTATCAGCAGCCGACCACAAGGTTCAGTCTATATTGTGATCCGATTAGTTGGAAGACTGAAAGGATCATCGCACTTGTTTACTTCGTGCTGCCTCCATTTGAAATCTGAACATATGATGAAGGTGGACGAAGGAAGCGTGGTAGGAAACGACAAATAGAATATGTCTCCTGGGCATGCTAGGAACAAAACTCAATTAGAATATCCGGATCTCTATCTGCCGTTAATTGTAATGTAGCGTCTTAGGTTCATTTGTCTTAGGAGAATTCTTATGTCCGAACATAACATATAAACAAGTCAGTTATTCTAAATAAGTATCATTCTGATTTCTATCCCTTCTATCTCAATGTAACGCTATTCAAACAGCAAGGGCCATACACATAGATGGTAGACTAGACAGGCAACACAAATACCGTACAAACGGAGAATAAGAATAAATTAATTACAGCTACAATGAACATAAATATGTCATCTAAGTAACTACACTGACAACTACCATGTGTAAAAAAGAAAACTCTTCTTTTTATCATTTTGACAGCACAATACTTTTCATTAAACATATCTTGTCTAAAAGCAAAACCAGACAAGGTCATATGAGGTTATATTCTATCACAACAAGCTATTAAAACTTGATAAGTAATTAATCTCAGTGACTCCTAGATCTAAAAGGTCACAACACAAATTATGATTTTGTAATTTCCAAATCAGGGTTATAAGAAGACCGAATCACTGTGGATATCCAAAAAGACGATCAAATACGCGTCACCGTTTTCAATTACATCCCAGATGCCTGTTGCGGCCATTCCGTTCTTATGCCCAATATAGTCTTTATGATGTTGTTCTATAGCCTCATTGATATTCCACGGACATTTGACTGAAACAATGCTTGATCCGTGATGTTTACGGTCTAATAAAGCGAGACTTATAGTCCCTAGGTTACCAATAAAATCATGAAGCGGACATAAATGTGTAGATCTTATCGTGATTTAGCTGGTTTCATTCACTGGCCGATGAAGACGAGATTTGCACACATAACACGCTCTGATCTGGTGTCGTAAATTAGTGTTCTTTCCACGACGTATGAACAATAAGATCATATCGCTTCTGGGTTACATTCAGAACATGCTGCCATCTCCAAAGGTGAACGATCTCCTCGTGTGACCTTCAATGGCAGAAAGATATTGATATCCGAGATAATTATTTGGATCTATTCTGACAGAGTTACCCTTGCTCCCTCCTCATGCAGTAGATACCGTACAAAGGAAGTTTATTAGACACATGTTTCTATTTCAATTGTTATTGTATGAATAATAAACCAGGTCTGAAAATAATAATTTACCTTGTAATTAAATTTTCTTTCAGATCAATGCGACTCATTATATCTATTGTTATGTATGACACTAAATGCATGTAGTTATTAGATAAGGGAGATAACTCCTATAGCTGCTTTATTATCAATACATTCTTAATTTAGCTTATAGAACTTTCTAGAACATTACCATGTATAAACATACATATTTGTAAACATATTGATTATAAGTAGGGATCTAGAATGATTTGTTTCCAGAAAGTTCTGTGTGTTTATTTGTTTACTGTTTTTAGTTAGATATCTCTAGAAGTAGGTTCTCAAATAGTCTTGAAATAGATTCTATTGGGAGAGCTATTGTGACTTTATCTGTGGATTGTTACAACGCATTGTGTGGATTTATTCATATTGCCTGGAACTTAACAAATTATCTGTGGACATTCATTTTCTTCTTGGATTTGTGAACATAATTAATTCGGAACCTGGAACGATTTAGAATTATACCAGGGCATTCACATACAGATATGTTACACTTTAGATCATCTATTATTCTTGTACAACCACCAATTACTTGAGATATTGGTAACTATATGTTGATGTTGTTGACAAGGATTTTCGATGACTTTGACTGACATTACTACGTTACACAAATGCATTGCCCATACACGGTCCGTAGTCTAAACACACCGAACGCAACGAAAGCTCTGCATGATGTACGGCATGTCTGCTTGCTCCCGAATAAACGTACGAAGTCCTCTATGTGTGTCTGCGTTTTTCCACGTAGACAGAACGTTCAGGATCTTGCGGCACGTTGTAGTCACGATTGTAGGGAGAAACATTCATTGCTTTTTACCATGATCCTATTGTTTGAAACCTAGATACAGATGTATGTTAGGAGAGAAGGAACATTAAAACATCAAATATGATGTGCACGAAGATCCACGTAATTAATCTATGGATACGTATACAGTGAATTGTTATTTATGTTACTGGAGCATTTGAAGTAGCATTATCCTCTGAGTGTACATATATTATGTAAGAGCAACAGCCAGCAAAACAACACTGACGACAAGTGCATATAGTTTATCCCAATAACTACAGATTATAAAAAATACTAAGATTGGAGCCAATGGGATCTATTGGTGGAAGGGAATTGGGTTGGTGTCCGAACAACTTCCCGCAAAACAGTAACCAGATGTTATATTTACATATTGTGGAGAAGTTTGTCTGGTCTATATGACTATCAGTGATAATGTACACCGAACGTTAGCCTTATATGTAGAACCATTTGTAGGTTTGAACTTTCAATATACTTCATGCATGCACTTTATTGTTTCTGGTCGTCAATTTCCAGCGTTCATTCTGTGATAGTGTGTTTGATTATAATTAATAGTTTATCGGCCATATCAAGCGCTGATTAGTATTCAGATAGAAAACTAACAATATCTAGGTACTGATGGTTGATATATATTACTTGTGAAGACGTGAAAGTTTGGTGTTCCAGAAAACACAATAAACACAGACTTCCTTAACGGCATAGATCCTTTCTAGAATACTAGTACATAAACTCTGAGGACAACGGAATTCAATTTCTGCTATTTGTTTCATATATTCTAGTACTTTCGCCACTTCTGCATGGCTCTTCATGAATAGACTATTTTATTTTCTCATTTATAACAATATAAATGCTTTTATATTCCTGAAGAGCCATCAAGAAGTGACAAAAGTACAAGAGGGAATGTCGTTGAGTTCTATTTTTTATGTATTCAACTCTGCATAGTCACATACTTTTTTCTTGACTTATATATATATGTATAGAAAATTGTAGCTTCTGTTGTAGCGGAAAAGATATCACCTTCTGACTGACTTTTCCGCTACTGCAAGGTCCCTCTATAAAGGTGTGGGAAACCAAATCAGGTACGACCGACCATCGATTATGTCTTGTCAAAAATTATTCCGATCAAACACGGCTTTTACACATATCTGGATGTTAGAAGGGTATGTTATTATAGCTGTAGACGTCGAGTTTTTAACTTTATCACCATTATTTAATCAGATAGATGCATTTGAATCCAATGTTGTCAATTTCTCGGCTAAAATCGAGCGACATTTTGTAAACTACCGCCGCGCATGCGCCAACCTCCGAGAACGTTACTTGTGAGGCCCATTGGGGGACACGCATATATGATTCATATGAAAGGAGTAGGTCTAAAAATTCGGGTATTTTGGCGATGTATTCATTTGATTTAAACATAGTTTATTTGTAAATTCATACACAAAAAGGATTGGGCACAAGATCACAAACTTATATTAAGCCCGCCCCAATTATTATCTATCATATACAACAACAAACGGATGACCTTAACTATATACAAAGATATATACAGAGAGAGAGAGAGAGAGAGAGAGAGAGAGAGAGAGAGAGAGAGAGAGAGAGAGAGAGAGAGAGAGAGAGAGAGAGAGAGAGAGAGAGAGAGACTTATTAGCATATATAACATACATCCTGTATATATATATATTTTTAATAAAGTAGATGGTCCATCCCGGCTCAGGTGACAATCACCGGTGTTAAACTATTCCACTGTTCATGCCATTCAAACTATCTAATGTCTATCACATACCGTGCCTTCGATGTCTTTCTCCTTTTCGTTCGCTGATCCTTCTATAAAATCTTATCACAAACATATTTGTCACCTGAGCCGGGAAAGACCAGAATGATGTAATATATTAAAACAAACAAAGCAATATTCTAATTAAATCTATTAGTATCTTTAATAAACTGCTGGGTGGATTGGCAAATAGTTTCGTTATCTTGCTTGGATAATAATAGAATTACCGAATAGAAGTAGGTGCAGGTCTAACGGGATGAAATCATTGGAGGGCTGAAGTTGGTTGCGAGTTCCTAGTTCCTAGTTCCGTTTAATAAACGGAACTAGGAACCAGACCCGAGTTCCGTTTAACTTAAACGGAACTAGGAACCAGACCCGAGTTCCGTTTAACTTAAACGGAACTAGGAACCAGACCCGAGTTCCGTTTAACATACATACTGGCCAACGAGCGGAGTTCCGTTTATTAGGATTCCTATCTCTAACTGCATGTTCAATTACCTATTATATACAGGAATCGAACTTAGAGCTTCCATGAATAATAAAGCACAGAATTAATCTCCTTAACACAAGTTTCCTTAAACGGATCTGACACCTAGACTCCAGTTCCGTTTAACTTAAACGGAACTAGGAACCAGACCCGAGTTCCGTTTAAGCTTATACGGAACTAGGAACCAGACCCGAGTTCCGTTTAACATACATACTGGCCAACGAGCGGAGTTCCGTTTATTAGGATTTCTATCTCTAACTGCATGTTCAATTACCTATTATATACAGGAATCGAACTTAGAGCTTCCATGAATAATACAGCACAGAATTAATCTCCTTAACACAAGTTTCCTTAAACGGATCTGACACCTAGACTCCAGTTCCGTTTAACTTAAACGGAACTAGGAACCAGACCCGAGTTCCGTTTAATATACATACTGGCCAACGAGCGGAGTTCCGTTTATTAGGATTCCTATCTCTAACTGCATGTTCAATTACCTATTATATACAGGAATCGAACTTAGAGCTTCCATTAATAATACAGCAAAGAATTAATCTCCTTCACACAAGTTTCCTTAAACGGATCTGACACCTAGACTCCAGTTCCGTTTAACTTAAACGGAACTAGGAACCAGACCCGAGTTCCGTTTAAGCTTATACGGAACTAGGAACCAGACCCGAGTTCCGTTTAACATACATACTGGCCAACGAGCGGAGTTCCGTTTATTAGGATTTCTATCTCTAACTGCATGTTCAATTACCTATTATATACAGGAATCGAACTTAGAGCTTCCATGAATAATACAGCACAGAATTAATCTCCTTAACACAAGTTTCCTTAAACGGATCTGACACCTAGACTCCAGTTCCGTTTAACTTAAACGGAACTAGGAACCAGACCCGAGTTCCGTTTAACATACATACTGGCCAACGAGCGGAGTTCCGTTTATTAGGATTCCTATCTCTAACTGCATGTTCAATTACCTATTATATACAGGAATCGAACTTAGAGCTTCCATGAATAATACAGCAAAGAATGAATCTCCTTAACACAAGTTTCCTTAAACGGATCTGACACCTAGACTCCAGTTCCGTTTAACTTAAACGGAACTAGGAACCAGACCCGAGTTCCGTTTAAGCTTATACGGAACTAGGAACCAGACACGAGTTCCGTTTAACATACATACTGGCCAAGGAGCGGAGTTCCGTTTATTAGGATTTCTATCTCTAACTGCATGTTCAATTACCTATTATATACAGGAATCGAACTTAGAGCTTCCATGAATAATACAGCACAGAATGAATCTCCTTAACACAAGTTTCCTTAAACGGATCTGACACCTAGACTCCAGTTCCGTTTAACTTAAACGGAACTAGGAACCAGACCCGAGTTCCGTTTAAGCTTATACGGAACTAGGAACCAGACACGAGTTCCGTTTAACATACATACTGGCCAAGGAGCGGAGTTCCGTTTATTAGGATTTCTATCTCTAACTGCATGTTCAATTACCTATTATATACAGGAATCGAACTTAGAGCTTCCATGAATAATACAGCACAGAATTAATCTCCTTAACACAAGTTTCCTTAAACGGATCTGACACCGAGACTCCAGTTCCGTTTAACTTAAACGGAACTAGGAACCAGACCCGAGTTCCGTTTAACATACATACTGGCCAACGAGCGGAGTTCCGTTTATTAGGATTCCTATCTCTAACTGCATGTTCAATTACCTATTATATACAGGAATCGAACTTAGAGCTTCCATTAATAATACATTACCATTATAATTCTGAAATCGAACGTAAAGCTTCTATGAATAACAGAATTTCTTCAGCGGGTTTGACACCTAGACCCCAGTTCCGTTTAACTAAATCGGAACTAGGAACCAGACCCGAGTTCCGTTTAACACAAATACTGGTCAACCAGCCGAGTTCCATTTATTAGAATTTCTACCTCTAATAAGATGTTTAATTACCATTGTAATACAGGAAGCGAACTTAAAGCTTCCATGAATAATAAAACATAGAATTTCTTCAACGGGTTTGACACCTAGACCCTGGTTCCGTTTAACTTAAACGGAACTAGGACCCAGACCCGGGTTCTGTTTAAGCTCAAACAGAACTAGGAACCATATTCGAGTTCCGTTTATTTGATCGGAACTAGGAACCAGACTCGAGGTCAGTTTAGAGCCGGCGCTTGCATAGATGTGACTTTTTTAGATATATTTTTACAGGAATTGTCTTTGAAATTTCAGGACCATGTAATCAAAGTAAAAATCATTTCAGTGTAGATTTCTTTACACGAAGTCGACAACGAGACCTGTTCTGTTCTGTTTAATATTATGCGGATCTAGGAACCAGTTCCTAGTTCTGTTTAAGCCGATGTTGGCCTATACATTGCCTTTAAAGACTTTAATGAATATCCTGATGCTTAATAGTGCCCCGTATCGCAATACGGGTGCCTTATAGTAATCAGGTTGTCGGTCTATCTGTCCGTCCGTCTGTACGTCCGTCCGTCCGTCCGTCCGTCCGCCTGTCCTTTTTTAGTTCTTTTTTTGTTACCAAGAAGTCTTAAATTGCAGATGTAGGTTACCTTAGTGCCCTTGTTCTGCATATTACATTTTTGGGCCAATCGGTCAATATGATGGCCGACAGAGAAACACCTTTGATTTTGGTAGTTGAAGATATTTATCTCTATTAAGCACCAAAGGGATCTGTCTGAAATTTCAGAGGTTGGTTTCCCCTAGGTTCCTAGTTGCGTATAAGGCATTTTTGAACCGATCTATCAACAAGATAGCCCCAAATGGGCCATACAACTCAATCAAACAAAATCAACAAGATGGCCAAGAGGCAGTCATCTTGGTTTTTAATATTTATTGTTTAAAAAGCAGAGAAAATATTCCTCTTTCGTCAGACATACATCATTCTTTGGTACGCGCCAAGAATCCTCTAAGATATCTTGTAATATATACTGTCATCAATCATTTCGAAATCAGAGCTTCAATTGTACATTTCATTGTCAAGATATTACTTTTCCTAATCGCAAAGCACCTTGAGCGGGGCCTATTTTGACGTGTCAGTGTTCTAGTATTTAACAGTAATTGTCTTCGGAACCTTTAGGAACATATAATCACAGAAAAAAGTCAATATAGCGTAGAAACGGAGTCGAAAAACCATGCCCGAGTTCCGTTTAAGATCATACGAATCTAGGAATTAGACCCGAGTTCCTTTTAACCCAACGCAATCAAATTCCATATTCAGTTCACGTGCTTTTACTGAGCAATGAGTTCGTTTATTATGATTCCCACGTGTAATAAGATGTTTAACTGGACATTTTCATTGGACAATATGACGGGTGTTTATCTAACAAGGAAAAGTGGTCAATGGCATTCATATCTTAACACGAGTTATGAAGAAGAATTTTTCCTCATCTCGCACGCGCTTAAGTTAGCCCTGTTGCACCTCAGTTTTGGTCAAAGGTTCAAGCCCCTGGTTATGCAATACACGATAGACTGCCGTCCTCTTTGCCTGCTAAGCTTGAGTGTTGAACTCTGGAAACTTGGTCAATGAACCAGGTAGTGTTCGGCTCCAAGGAGCACCACACGATGGAGAGGCTGTTGCGTCTCTCCATCCAGAATGTCATATATAAACTTGAAAACTTCTGCCCTGAACAGGACATTGAGAGGATTGGCTTCTTTGAAGGTGTCATTACTCGTCAATGTCAGACGTGGTCCCTTCTGCCTTTTTTGAAGAGAATTCAGACGTTGAAGGCCATTACCTCACAGAGGTCAGTACCACCAAAAAAGAAAGCTAGAAATTCTGCTTCCACTGTTATATGTGACCGAAGTCAAAGCCTTATTTCAATGGTAACATTGGGAAGGGTAGGAAGAGTACAAATCATTGGGACAAGACGAAAAGTTCCTGATTCGTCTCTCCGTCCTTGCTCGTTCCATACGAAAGGTCTGTTCTTGAGAATTCAGCTAGTCTCAGATTTAAGTCCTCCTCTCGTAAATCAGGGTTTGGGTAAGGCAACAATTCTCCATCTGTGAAGGTCTCGATATTCCTCGTTTTCATCTTCCTGTAGGAGATCGTCAGTCCACCTTCTTTCTAGAGTCAATGGAAGGATATCACCCAGGACCCTTGAGCCTTTTCTGTAGTGAAGGAGCGGTTTGGCATTCCATACTTGCGGCATCCGCACTTTGTGTCAAAGTATGTATTTTTTCTCTCCTTCGGGGGATCCGGAGATGGCAGTTTCCATCCGGGAGGAACTAAGGACCATGCTTTTAAAGGGCGCGGTCGAGGAGGTGCCTATTATGGACTACACACTCGGCTTCTATTCCAGAATAATTCTGATCCGCAAGAGGTTTGGAGCTTGGTGTCCCATCAACTGCTGCTGGTTGAAGTGTGATTTCTGCACTCTAAGACATGTTCACAACTATGTCGACGAATTCCTAATGATCCATCTAGTTCGGGAATCTTTGGATCGGAACACCCGTCTGGTCATGAAACTTTTGCTTAGTTCCTTAAAGAGTATGAGGTTCCCCTTCTTAAAACATTGTCTTCTTGGGAAACCGTTTCCACGCGGTTCATGGTATTGTCATTCCAACTTTGAAGAAATTCGAGAAGGCCAGAGATATTCCTCTGACCTCCAACGGCTTGCCCCTCGTTGGTATCTAAATATTCTGTGTTATCTCAACTCATGGGGTTTGCTCGGTGGTGTACTCTGAAAGGCAATTACAAATGTATTTCAGGGGGTTTCGTTGTCGTCCATGCCAGCTCCCACCGTTAACATGTTCACGGATGCGTTCATGGAAGTGTTAGGGGCTTACCTCGACATCCATTGCCAGTCGATGGAGTGGTCTGGGGAACATGCAGAAGATGATGGCTCTTCTGTTTTCTCTGCAGGCATTTTAGAAGATTCTGTATTCCAATGCAGTTTGAATGGCTACGAACAACTCTACAGTGGTCGCTTATCTGGAGAGAAAGGGACACCAGCTCACGTCCTTTGTGCCCTCGCTATCAGTATTTCCGTATTATTCCTATCTATAAGGAAATGCAGTTAACAATTTTAGTCAAGCATCTTCCAGGAAGCGCAAATGTTCTGGCGGATAATCTCCAGGCGGCGCCAGCTGGTTATGACAGAACGGCATCTATATCCCTCGACCTTTTTGCCTCTTTTCTCAATAATCAGTTGTCAACCTTTGTCTCTCCGTGGCAAACCAAATGGCTTGGGCCATAGACGCAGGGTTCTACAGAAGTTTCCGGAGCATTATTGCTCCTTCTTTCCGATAGCGCCACTGTTGCCGCGTCAACCCTGGTTTTCGGAGCTCTTGTCGTTTCTGGTGGCTCGTCCTCGTTGTCTCACCAAAAACAAATGTCTTTCGTTAGCATCGGCCCCAGACGTTACTTTCACGCTTGGACGTGATTTCAGGAGTCCTAGCTCAGACAGGCTTTTCTTCGGATATGTCAGCTCGCATCGCCCGATCAACTACGTCTTTCTCCTCTGCCGCCTTCCAGTCACGCTAGAAAATCTTCTTTGATTGGCGTCAGGAAGATTGATCCGGTCATGGCCTCTGCCCGGCTGATTGCGAGTTTCCTTCTCTGTCTTGTTTAGGCAGCACAATCATGTACTATTGCAGGCTATCACACAGCTATTGCCAGTGTACTTTCTTTCCGTGGTAAACCAGAGGTAGGATCTTCATTTCTTTGTTTTTCATTATTCGGGGGTTCAATCTGGACAGGCCTAACGTACAGTAGTTAGCTCCACAGTGGAACCTATAACTCGTTTTAGAGTCATAAATGGGGGCTTCGGCTTCTAATGGGCCTTTAGGATCGGACTTCATAAAGTTTTTAACTTTTAAGACTGTCTTTCTGCTTGCTGTTGCCTCAGGCCACATGAGAAGTGATATTTATGCATTGTCTTTTCGCTCTTCGCGTATTTCATGGGCAAGAGCTAGCTCTGCCGTTACCCTTCTCACTGATCCTGAAATTTGGGCAAAGAATTGGGAACCAGGTTTTTCGCCCCATTCCATTAGAATCCCTTTCCTGTCAGTCTCTATTGAGTCTGGGGAGAATTATCGGATGCTTTGTTCCTGTCGGGACCTTAAAACAGGGTCAGCAGGATATCTCCTTCCAGTCCATCTCCACATTGATATGTCAGGTGATCAAGATTGCTTATGAGCCGTCTAATGATCAATCTCATGCGGAATGCAAGGTGAGGGCTCATGAGGTTAGAGCTCTTGCGACTTCTTTGGCTCTCCGCAATAGGTCCTTGTACCAGGACATCAATGTCTTCTGCCGTTTGGCGTGGTCAGTCTACTTTCACCTCCGGTCTCTGTCCTTCCACTCTGATGGACTGTTTTCCTTGGGCCCAGTTTCGATGACTCAGTCTGTGACTGTTCCTCCTCAGTATACATTAAATGCATTTATGGTCTTTTAACCTTATGCGAGCAGGTTTCACAATGGTGCACCTCTTTCCACGGAGAGGTATATCCGTTTTTACCTTTGTTCATTCAACCCTGTTTTATATTCTCTGCCTGGGGCCTGTCCCCTACATTTACCATTTGACTGGGCTGCCTGGCTTCGGACTCGCCATTACGGTAAGAAAGACAAATTCGCATACTAAAGTTATAGTAGCGTATTACTGTAAAGAAATTGAGGTTTTTCAATGTAAAACCAATTTACATGATGTAAAACTAACAATGACTTTATGGGGTTCCACTCTTCTGTCCTCCCTCCCTTTTATCATCAGTCATTTGGCCTCGTGGCTACATAGAGGTGTTTAGGAAGGGACATCATTCTATATACTCTCGTCGAGTACGAAATAAGGTACGGTAGGGAGACGGGATTCTCAAATATAATGTTTTCAGGGCTATAAAAATTGGTGTATGTAGTGAATTTGAATTATAAAGTTATAGTAAGTATTATATCATGAAAGTGGCTTAACATTGAAAAAAACTCTAATTTCCTTATAAAAGACTTCTTCTCTAAAACTAAGCACGATATATAACAACTCATATTGCAAAGGTAGTATCTGTATGGGGCGAGGATACAAAATTATAAAAAGGGTGTTGCTTATCCCCTTGGGCCTGAGGGGCGGGGCCAAAAGGGGTCAATTTGTTTATTTCCATATAAACGACTTATTCTCTGAAATTAAGTATGGGATAGTACTCATATTGCGATGGTAGCATCCTTAAACGAATTCAAAATTGTAAAAATGCTGGGACTGACTCTCTACCACTATTGATTTGCACTCATAATCATATGATATTGAAAGCATCATTATATGATGGAGATTTAAATTAAGCAAATCGTGAAGCCTGTTTTGCTATTTCCAACTGTAAGAGTTTTTGTGACAATTACTTCATAAAACAGGTGATTCTTCGTGATCTATTTTGTTGACTCACGGAAGGATATTCTTAACCAAGATCAATAGGTACAATATACATGTAAATTTCGAAGGCAGTTTTGGTTTATGCTTGCAGTTCGATAAAATGCACATCAATTTAACAAGATATTAAAATATCAGAAAAATATTAATTTGAAATACTCCTTCACATAAAAATAAAAATAAATGGAGAAAAATAATCTGGAAATCTAAATATTTCGATGAAACATTGTTAGATTTAAAATTAAAAATAAAATCCTTTTACCATGGGGATTAGATAAAGATATCTGTAAATATGGCAAGCCAATTTAAAATTTATTGAAGAAGCAAGGTCCATCCAGAATTTGATCGAATTATATAAGATATCATATATTATTATATTCGATATCAGGCCCTTCAGGTCAGATGAGCTTTACAAATGTTTATACAAGCGTGGGGTTATACGGAACTCAGGTCTGGTTCCTAGTTCAGTTAAAGCTTAAACGGAACTCGGGTCTGGTTCCTAGTTCCGTATTTGCTTAAACGGAACTCGGGTCTGGTTCCTAGTTCCGTATTTGCTTAAACGGAACTCGGGTCTGGTTCCTAGTTCCGTTTAAGTTAAACGGAACTGGAGTCTAGGTGTCAGATCCGTTTAAGGAAACTTGTGTTAAGGACATTAATTCTGTGCTGTATTATTCATGGAAGCTCTAAGTTCGATTCCTGTATATAATAGGTAATTGATCATGCAGTTAGAGATAGGAATCCTAATAAACGGAACTCGGCTCGTTGGCCAGTACTTTTGTTAAACGGAACTCGGGTCTGGTTCCTAGTTCCGTATAAGCTTAAACGGAACTCGGGTCTGGTTCCTGGTTCCGTTTAAGTTAAACGGAACTGAGGTCTAGGTGTCAGATCCGTTTAAGGAAATCTGTGCTATAGAGATTAATTCTGTGTCGTATCGCTGCTGAAAGCTCCGAGTTCGATTCCGATATATAATATGTAATTGAACATTCAATTAGAGGTAGAAATCCTAATAAACGGAACTCGGCTCGTTGGCCAGTACTTTTGTTAAACGGAACTCGAGTCTGGTTCCTAGTTCCGTATAAGCTTAAACGGAACTCGGGTCTGGTTCCTGGTTCCGTTTAAGTTAAACGGAACTGAGGTCTAGGTGTCAGATCCGTTTAAGGAAATCTGTGTTATAGAGATTAATTCTGTGTCGTATCGCTGCTGAAAGCTCCGAGTTCGATTCCGATATATAATATGTAATTGAACATTCAATTAGAGGTAGAAATCCTAATAAACGGAACTCGGCTCGTTGGCCAGTACTTTTGTTAAACGGAATTCGGGTCTGGTTCCTAGTTCCGTATAAGCTTAAACGGAACTCGGGTCTGGTTCCTGGTTCCGTTTAAGTTAAACGGAACTGAGGTCTAGGTGTCAGATCCGTTTAAGGAAATCTGTGTTATATACATTAATTCTGTGTCGTATCGCTGCTGAAAGCTCCGAGTTCGATTCCGATATATAATATGTAATTGAACATTTAATTAGAGGTAGAAATCCTAATAAACGGAACTCGGCTCGTTGGCCAGTACTTTTGTTAAACGGAACTCGTGTCTGGTTCCTAGTTCCGTATAAGCTTAAACGGAACTCGGGTCTGGTTCCTGGTTCCGTTTAAGTTAAACGGAACTGAGGTCTAGGTGTCAGATCCGTTTAAGGAAATCTGTGTTATAGAGATTAATTCTGTGTCGTATCGCTGCTGAAAGCTCCGAGTTCGATTCTGATATATAATATGTAATTGAACATTCAATTAGAGGTAGAAATCCTAATAAACGGAACTCGGCTCGTTGGCCAGTACTTTTGTTAAACGGAACTCGTGTCTGGTTCCTAGTTCCGTATAAGCTTAAACGGAACTCGGGTCTGGTTCCTGGTTCCGTTTAAGTTAAACGGAACTGAGGTCTAGGTGTCAGATCCGTTTAAGGAAATCTGTGTTATAGAGATTAATTCTGTGTCGTATCGCTGCTGAAAGCTCCGAGTTCGATTCCGATATATAATATGTAATTGAACATTCAATTAGAGGTAGAAATCCTAATAAACGGAACTCGGCTCGTTGGCCAGTACTTTTGTTAAACGGAACTCGTGTCTGGTTCCTAGTTCCGTATAAGCTTAAACGGAACTCGGGTCTGGTTCCTAGTTCCGTTTAAGTTAAACGGAACTCGGGTCTGGTTCCTAGTTCCGTTTATTAAACGGAACTAGGAACTAGGAACTCGCAACCAACTTCAGCCCTCCGAAATGATTTAGCTCACGAAATAATTTTAGGCGTTGATTAGTATAATTGTTGCATACGAAAAAGAAATGATGTGCATCTTCGATAGGATGTCCGCATTGACAGTGTTTGTAATTAATTAGATTAGCTTGAAATAAGTCATTATTAAGAGTGCTAAGATGTATTCATTGATCAGGAGTTGGACTATCATTTCTAAAATGAAATCAAATAGTAAAATCACTGAAATGAATACACAATATTTAAGTTTCTTTAAGCATTCTGAGAAATGAAATTGGTAGTAAGAAATTCATATAAAATTAACAAACAAATATATAGGCCTATATAAAATAAATAAACAATAAAAATGATTTGTATCATATTTCTTTTCATAGTTAATGATATATTTCTTAATTAAATGTCTCTCATCTTGTCTGTTTCCAATATGTCTTGACATATTTTCCATGATTTTTTTTTTTTTTTTTAATTTTTTTTTAAAGTTTTTAACAATGCACACAGTACTTGTATATTTATAAATTGTAGATCGCATGGGTAATACTATTTTTACTTTGACATTATCGTTTAGGAATGGAAATTTGTGGAAATATTCTTATAAATTCTAGCATCAGAAACTATTCCTGATTATCTCTGTTCTCATATTTGTTTATAATTCATAAATGAATATGTCAGCTATAATTATGATACTTATAACCAATATTAATAAAATTTCAGACACGTACATTTCTTCCGTCGATACACAAGCCACATTTTATATAAATTATATACTGCATTTCCAAATAACTTTACCATGTTAATGTGTGTTGATGAAGAAAACATCAAGAATATCTTCCATTTCCAATTATCTTCATCAATCAGAATTTAATTTTTGACATCCAAGAAAATCACCTACAATTCAAATCAAGATTAAACTTTATAATTAGCTTGGTTTATTATGTTTAATGTTGTTAGGCTTACATGTACATATAAACAAACTACAGAAAAATTCTGCAGTTGAGTTATGAAAAAAAATGGAAACACATGTATGCACTTTCCAAATAAAAATAAATTCAATAAGTTTGACATAAATGATAATAATTAATCATTCTAAAAATAAAAACAATTAGAAATAAAAATTTCCAAAAAATACAGATGCTGATGATGAATTGATAATTTTTTCAAACAAACTATGATTTTTTTTTATTTTGTTATAATCATTTTTTTTTTACATTTTTTTAACTTAAAGAATAAAATAAAAAAAATATTTTCTTTTCCTCTTTATCATGTTTTTTATGTATACTTATAATCAAATTGTTTGTCTATCCATTGCACGCGTGGAAATATCATCACCCCTAATGGGCCTCACAAGTAATGTTATCGGAGACTGGCGCATGTGCGGCGGTAGTTTACAAAATGTCGCTCGATTTTAGCCGAGAAATTGTCAACATTGGATTCAAATGCATCTATCTGATTAAATAATGGTGATTAAGTTAAAAACTCGACGTCTACAGCTAGAATAACATCCCCTACTAACATCGAGGTACATGTATGTGTCAAAGCCGTGTTTGATCGGAATAATTTTTGAAAAGACATAATCGATGGTCGATCGTGCCTGATTTGGTTTCCCACACCTTTATAGAGGGACCTTGCAGTAGCGGAAAAGTCAGTCAGAAGGTGATATCTTTTCCGCTACAACAGTAGCTAAGAAAATTGATACCTTGACTACCTTTTTGTTATTGTTGTATTGCTGAATCCTATGAAGCTCTGCAGTAAAAGGAGACTTCAATTATACTGTAATATCAGTAAATAGAATAATTGATTATTTGGTTTTCATATTGTATATCTTCCCGGCGAAAACATTTTCAAATACAATAGCCAGAAAACTCGATTAAGTCATGTATAAATATAAATACATGGATTAACATGACGACTAACGAAACAAAGAGATCAAACTTTCCTGAGGAATCATCTGACATATATCATACACCTTATCTGGTGTATCTATCGTATAACGAATGTCAACACCAAAGGCTTCACAGCTGAGCAGGAAACCACAACAGTTTGACAGGAAAATACGGCGGCCGCCAATACCCCTGGGGTTATTTTGCATTCATACAAACCGATCAAGTCAAGGGTAAGTAAACGCCAAGACGGAACTTCGGCGTCAGGCATGTTATTAAAATGAAAATTAAGACACCAACATACACAATAATGATTTATACATAGTTTAATATTGCTTTTAACTCTCACTCTCCCCTTTGTAGCAAACATGTGAACTCTCCCCAACTTTGTGCTGAGAAAAAACTTAGACATATGCTGTCAAACATTGAGATTTATCAAGGAATTATTGGATATTTGATACTGACTGTTTATTCATATTGAAATAATTTTAAAAAAAGTGAATCTTTGATTAAATAATGCAAATTATTTATCTAAATTGAAATATTTTTTTCAAAAATACACATTTACAAAACAATATTACCATTGATTCAGTGAATCATTGTTTATCAATTGAATCACCTTAAAAATGAATCTTTGATTAAATAATACAAATTGTTTATTTAAATTGAATTATTTTTGTTTCAAAAATACAATAACAAAACAATATTACCATTGATTCAAGCTACAAGTACAAGAAACAGTGAATCATTGTTTATCAATTGAATCCACCTAGATGTATAAGAAACCTATACCCAGTGAAGGTCATAGTGATGGTAGCGACGTATATTATAAATGTGAAAGTCGAGTAATGGGAGCATTAATTTTACAGCCACAAAACAATTATTTTGGAATTCAAAATGTCTTAAACCAATTAAATATGGTGAAAAGAAAACCTCATCAGCAAACTAAAAATATTATTCTTGCATATAATCCTGAAATACGGAAGTCATTGATACTGTAGTTCGTCGTGTGCTTGATGTATTTTTCCGCACTGTAGTATTCCCCATTAAGTCATAAAAAGACGTAACAAAGCAAATTAAAACTGAGCATTTCAGGAACAAAACGGAAAGAAATTTCAAGTTCAATAAATTACATCGTTTTAATACCTTAACAAATTACACTTGTCCTACTTGGGTACACACGACCTACAGAAATTATAACAAATCAAACGACGCGTATTCAACGATACAGTACAGTATCATATTGAAATAATCATTTCTACAAATATTACAAATGCGTGTGCTCAGAACAAATAGGCTGTTGGTGACAAAAATCTCGTTTCCATTGAAATACAGAGGATCAAGTATAAACGTAAACATGTTGACAGCAGATCGTTTACTACGGGAGCCTCATTATATTGTCCTCGGATATCAATTCGAACTCCCTACCTGCAGGGCATATAATTAAATATTGTTTTTCATTTGGTGCTATGGTTATCAAGGTCAAGGACTAATGCACTTAATGTAATGTATCATTATCAAACGTAACTACTTTGTTTATAATACAGAAAGTGATTATGTTTTTAGATAATGGAAGCCATTCGTTTTCTATCATGATTTTTTAATTGAAATGAACAACACCGCATCAAAATCAAATATATTTCAAACAATTACATTGGATCTCCCTCCTTCGATGGTGTCCTACAGTTTCTTTCTTTATCCATTTTGCTTCATTTGATTGTAATTTCATTTCCTACTTTTATGATTCAAAATACAATAGCAACCTTCTAATGATTGATGCCAACCTGATCAGGCTAAGGCCATTTTGTAATTTCCCCTTAATTGTTCCTCTTCTCTCACAAATGAATCCTACCAACAACTCTAAACACTATTGGTTTCGCTTCTGGTGGAATTATGGTTCCGGTGTGTATAGTTCATATTCCTGTTGGAGTCATATTTGTCTTACACTAGCGGATATCGGTCTTCGTGCAAAACATTTACAGACCTTTTGGGGGTCCGGAACGACTTGTATTAGCTCTAATGGTCGTTCAGTAAGACAGACACATGTCAGGGATACGTTGTATCACATATCATGAACAAACATTCCTGGAAGTGTTTCATGCTCGTAATTAATTATATATCTTAGGGATTGTGTTTCATTTGATAAGTTGATCGGTTGTTTGTTTGACCAGTTTATGGGACCAGTCGTCCCACTCCCTTAATGTTGAGCGCTTAACAAGCGCAAAAACTACCACTTTTATAGACTATGGTGTGTCTCGGCCAGAGGACAGAATCAAGAGGCGTCCCCACAGTGGCGAGCACTCAACTGAAGGTGAGATTGTGTCTGGTAAGACGTACATTAGGTTAGAAAGATTCATTTTACATCAAGCAATGGAGACAGCAGGTACAATTATAAAGCCTACCCACAGGACATGCTCAAGGTCAATCAGAAGAACTGAAGGAATATGACTTATTCCAGAAATGAATAAAACGTGAATTTTAACTGTTCTAAACTATTTGTATGTTTCCCTTCCATACTCCCTGAATCATGTTTGTTTTACAAGTAGAACAGCGTTATATAGATATTAGCATGGTCAAGTTACTTCATGTTTTACGTGAGAAAATCACACTTTGTCAGTGTCTGTATTAATTATGTTTTAAGTATTCAATAATAGATGGACCTCAGACTGTAATTAAGGCCACATATACTG
Source organism: Argopecten irradians (assembly GCF_041381155.1). Classification (NCBI taxonomy): domain Eukaryota; kingdom Metazoa; phylum Mollusca; class Bivalvia; order Pectinida; family Pectinidae; genus Argopecten; species Argopecten irradians. Next base: position 2,481,723 of record NC_091138.1, on the reverse strand, counting down.
TGATGATATAGTAAGTTGAAACAGGTCGGCACAGCTGTATTAAATAGAATGTCCGCTGATTTGAATAATCCGATAAGGATAACTGAAGACATTTGAATCTCGCTATAGAAACGGACACTGACAGAGCTGTTTGACATATCTATCCAATGAACAACATCACATTGCCATGTTTGTCTGAAAAGGCATTTTTGTTTCGTGTATCTGTGGTAACATTGACAACGTGTTGTTGATATCTTTAATCGTTGGATAATCATAGAAAACATTTACTGAAAGTAAGTCACACATGACCAAGCTCGTTTAAAGAACGTTTGGCAAGAAATAATGTAGTATGTTTGCAAAAATATACCAAATAAAGGTTGCAGTTTGTGCTTTAACGAAAGATTTGCAGAAAAGCTTGTTAAATTACATATTGTTGAATAATTCCTAATTTGTCCTCTTTTGATTTTGGAACGGCTGCATTTTTCAGGACTACCAAAATTAAATGAAGAAGGATTTTGATGTCATTGTTGAACTGATTCCCACGACACTAAAAATAAAATTACAACCTACAGATAAAACAAACACATGGGTCAAGCATGTCAATTAAACTCAGCACGTGAAAATTCGATTAGTCGTTTGAAGATCCTCCTCGCTTGTGATAAAAAGTATCATCGATCGGCACCACGCGGATAGATATTTACCAATGACAAATAAAACCATTGTATCCATCACTAAAATATTTATTGACGTTGTGTAACATTCGTCTTTGATTGTTTTTTATTTTGTTTTAGCTCTTCTGCCGCATGATATGGTCGAGTTAAGATATCAATATTTATTCTCAATGTCTTTTACAAATTGTAACGCAGTATCTATACCCATCGTCATGCAAAAAACAGTTTATGTTATTGTAGATCATTACTATGAAACTTGAATCGCCTGACATTATCAATCTGGTAAATCTAGCAGACATTGGCAGTACACAGTAAGGTACTGGTAGAAAACTACAAATGTACGGTGGAATAATGTGTGATTTTGTAAAACATCAAATGATTAACTTGAACCCGTCAAGGCAATACAAGTTTGTTACAATTTAAGATTTTGTACATACAAATGTATGTGTATTATTTACAGACATGATGTTTTCATGTAAATTTAGGTCAATATCAGGTTAATTTCTTCAGGTCAATTTGATCTGATATTGACCTGACGTTTTCTTCGTGTGAAACTGACCTCACTTTCAGATCAGTTTCAAATGAATTTCAGGTCAAATGCACCCAATATACATATTCGGATTGGTTCAGGAATATAACATCGTTATACTATCAGTATGGCTTGTTTTTGAAAACCAAAACGACATGAAATTTTGTTTCGGCAATCGCTATAACTGATCAATGTCATAGTTTATCAGTCCATGGTCGCACCATGACTTCAAGTCTTACCATTATTACATTTACATACCTTTCCACTTATTTGATTACTTTATCTGAGTTACCGCTGTAAAAAATGTCTGAGTAAAACAACAGTTATAAACTACAATGTAGATTACATCTGAAGTTGATGAAATAATAACCGCTGTGTAGGGTAATGTTCATATAAAGCCAAGCATGAAATATTTTCTCAGAAGAACCATCAGCTTACATGCTGTAACATATAAATCTTTATAAGTTGAAAATGGGGTGCATTCAATGATCATAAAAGAATTTAAAACAAATTTAAAAATTAGGAAATGCTATGCTTCCTAGTAACGTCACTGTTGACACACTTCCCATTTAACCTTCAGTCGAACGCTTGCCGCTGTAAGGAAACACGCCATGTACAACATATACACATCACAACCCATTGTACACGTAGGGGACCATCCTTAAATAACCCTGGTAATTAATGTTACGTTAAAAAAATAAACAATACCAAACATAACAACAATGTACTAACTGTTATTCTGTTACCATTGTCACCATACAATATACTGATGTATAACTAACTTCTGTTCTCCTTAGCCGAAATTAGACCTACGGAATCAAATGAACTGAAATTAAATAAACTGTGGTAATTTATGGAAACGCACTGAGGTAGCATGTCACTAGCATTAACTTGGCGATTCATTTGATAAGATAATATCTGTAAAATATCAATGATTTTAACCATTTGGTAAGGATAAAAGTCTTTACATACAAAAAGCAATAATAGAACTACTGACTGATGGATGATTCTCACCAAATGCTGTACTGAACACATGATCACGAGTCAAAGTACACATAAAAGCATATCTGGAAGACCTACATCTGTAAGAAGACATATGGTCCATCACATCTATCGTGTTGACAGACTTACATGTATCTTGTCAGTGTCAGCACCACTACCTCAGCACACCAAGCACCAATCTCGTAAACAATGTCTACACGTGAGTACATTGATTAAGATACCAAACTTTAGTCGAGATATGCACCAGGGTTGAGGAGGTCGAAGTGTGTTTTTACCCTCTTTATCGTATATAAATTCATTTGAGGAGTAAACAATATATGGTAATGTACTTAACACTATAACGATATTCAATGATAACAGATAAACATTAATGCTGAGATGAAATATCTAATAAACTTATTTGACACCAATCGGATGTCACACAGGATGTATGTCATTGTATCCGATATCAGCGAACTCTGTGTTGGTGATTTATGATCGATGATGTTAGAACATGATAAAGTATACCAGCTGTAAAAAAATAGAAGACAAAACTAAACATTTAGTCTAATAGTACAGTTTTGTAATCCGCTATAAAAAAAGTAACCTGTCCTAAAAACCGGATTTTTAATATCCCGATTCGGCGATCGCTATTTCCGGTAGCCATACAGTACGACATCTTTATATTACAACACGCAAACCTGGACCTAGTAGTATCATCAAGACGTTTATCGGTATAGCGGTATAATTTAATTTTACATGTTACTCTTTTTTCTATTGGTTAGATCTTCAAGGTTATTTTTAAAGGTAGGTTTCGCCCAATGAAATATAAAGACTACGAAATTGAAATTTATCCTATACATAGATATAATCTTCAGATCATTTTCAATGCATACAGCGAACAATATGGGTGGTCAGTTGCCTAGCTTGACCAGGAAAATACTCCTCTAAAAATAGAGCGAAATCAAGCTTTACATAGAACATGACGTATTTTTTCCAAAACGAGGCCACAGCAACAAACGGAAGCGTGCAACAAAATGTCAGATAGAAGTGACAGTCTTGCCACGGCATGTTTAGTTAAAAAACAACAACAACAAATCGAAGTGCGAGGGACTGTTTATACATATCATACGCTCGCTAACTTTGTACACCAAATATACACGTAGTTAGTCTGCGGCTGTTTGTGCGCTGGCATATGTGTTGAAATTTAACTCACCACGTGCAATGCCGTTACACGAGTCCCAACAGATCCCGGCAAGTTCCGCTTGAGATGTGGCTTCTGTTTCTTCTATTGCTACATGCCATCTCTGAATTTAATTCCCTATAGATATCCTAGGGTGCTACCTAATCCATTATAATTTCCTCCACTTTGTTGCCGATTCAGATATATTTTTTTTCATCGCGCACACTTTCGTGTTACCATTTTGTTTACTTTTAGTGCGTGACAATGCGCATGCGCCAAACTTCGACAACACAATCCATCGCAGCTTCATTTGCATATTATTTTGTCTGACGGACACCGTAATAAATCAAGGATTTCCTTCAATTTTGTATTCAAGACACATTTGTTCAATCTCAAACACATAAAGAAATTAAATTGAGATATTTTAATATGTATTTTTCATCTTTTCTTCCGCTTATCGCATTTCACCAAAAAATATTTATTTGGTTGGGCGAAACCTACCTTTAAATAGTCCGAAAGAATTGTACGTTACGTATTATGACGTTAAATACACATAAAGTTTTCGCGGGAAATTTTAAAAACGGCACAGTCATTGGCCAAACTCAAGTATTGGATAAGATATCAATGCACCACAACTCAATTTGTTTTATTGTAAAAGTAAGTAAAATCGCGGAAATTTGTATCTAATTGTTACTGAATTAAATTTAAGTATATTTCTCAATCTTTTGGTTTTGGAAGTCATAGACAAAAAACGGACGAATATTGCTTTTTCTAAACGTTTCATATCTGTGAAAAATGTCCTTCCATATTTTGTCTATGACTTCATATACTCAAAGAGAATGATGCTTAAATGTTATCCGTTATGTGAATGCCTCATATAATTATTGAAATTTTGTATCAATGATTAGTTTGTTCATCGAATTGTACCTGCTGCTCCCATTGCTTGATCGTAAAATGCAAATAAAATTCTATAAAAAAGGTAGTTTATGCTCCTGTTTAACGCTTCGCACAAAATGAATTAGACGACAGCATTTCCCGTTGTCAGTTTAACATGACCAAATCGATTGCGATGATAACACTATATTGAGCAAAAGGTCACAACACGAACATACTGCAGTCTCCCAATACACGCACGACACACACGAACATACCGCAGTCTCCCAAAACACGCACTATACACACGAACATACTACAGTCTCCCAAAACATGCACTATACACACGAACATACCGAAGTCTCCTAAAACACGCACGACACACACGAACATACTGCAGTCTCCAAAAACACGCACTATACACACGAACATACTGCAGTCTCCCAAAACACGCACTATACACACGAACATACTGCAGTCTCCCAATACACGCACTATACACACGAACATACTGCAGTCTCCCAAAACACGCATTATACACACGAACATACTGCAGTCTCCCAAAACACGCACTATACACACGAACATACTGCAGTCTCCCAATACACGCACTATACACACGAACATACTGCAGTCTCCCAATACACGCACTATACACACGAACATACTGCAGTCTCCCAAAACACGCACTATACACACGAACATATGTAGTCTCCCAATACACGCACTATACACACGAACATACTGCAGTCTCCCAAAACACGCATTATACAAACGAACATACTGCAGTCTCCCAAAACACGCACTATACACACGAACATACTGCAGTCTCCCAATACACGCACTATACACACGAACATACTGCAGTCTCCCAATACACGCACTATACACACGAACATACTGCAGTCTCCCAAAACATGCACTATACACACGAACATACTGCAGTCTCCTAAAACACGCACTATACACACGAACATACTGCAGTCTCCCAAAACACGCACGACACACACGAACATACTGCAGTCTCTCAAAACACGCACGACACACACGAACATACTGCAGTCTCTCAAAACATGCACTATACACACGAACATACTGCAGTCTCCCAAAACACGAACTATACACACGAACATTCTGTAGTGTCCCAAAACACGCACTATACACACGAACATACTGCAGTCTCCCAATACACGCACTATACACACGAACATACTGCAGTCTCTCAAAACACGCACGACACACACGAACATACTGCAGTCTCCCAAAACATGCACTATACACACGAACATTACCGCAGTCTCCTAAAACACGCACTATACACACGAACATACTGCAGTCTCCCAATACACGCATAACACACACGAACATACTGCAGTCTCCCAATACACGCACTATACACACGAACATACCGCAGTCTCCCAAAACATGCACGACACACACGAACATAAGTTGCAGTCTCCCAAAACATGCACGACACACACGAACATAAGTTGCAGTCTCCCAAAACACGCACTATACACACGAACATACTGCAGTATCCAAAAACACGCACTATACACACGAACATACTGCAGTCTCCCAAAACACCGCACGACACACACGAAAATACTGTAGTCTCCCAATACACCCACTATACACACGAACATACTGCAGTCTCCCAAAACACGCACTATACACACGAACATACTGCAGTCTCCCAATACACGCACTATACACACGAACATACTGCAGTCTCCCAAAACACGCATTATACACACGAACTTACTGCAGTCTCCCAAAACACGCACTATACACACGAACATACTGCAGTCTCCCAATACACGCACTATACACACGAACATACTGCAGTCTCCCAATACACGCACTATACACACGAACATACTGCAGTCTCCCAAAACATGCACTATACACACGAACATACTGCAGTCTCCTAAAACACGCACTATACACACGAACATACTGCAGTCTCCCAAAACACGCACGACACACACGAACATACTGCAGTCTCTCAAAACACGCACGACACACACGAACATACTGCAGTCTCTCAAAACATGCACTATACACACGAACATACTGCAGTCTCCCAAAACACGAACTATACACACGAACATTCTGTAGTGTCCCAAAACACGCACTATACACACGAACATACTGCAGTCTCCCAATACACGCACTATACACACGAACATACTGCAGTCTCTCAAAACACGCACGACACACACGAACATACTGCAGTCTCCCAAAACATGCACTATACACACGAACATACCGCAGTCTCCTAAAACACGCACTATACACACGAACATACTGCAGTCTCCCAATACACGCATAACACACACGAACATACTGCAGTCTCCCAATACACGCACTATACACACGAACATACCGCAGTCTCCCAAAACATGCACGACACACACGAACATAAGTTGCAGTCTCCCAAAACATGCACGACACACACGAACATAAGTTGCAGTCTCCCAAAACACGCACTATACACACGAACATACTGCAGTATCCAAAAACACGCACTATACACACGAACATACTGCAGTCTCCCAAAACACGCACGACACACACGAAAATACTGTAGTCTCCCAATACACCCACTATACACACGAACATACTGCAGTCTCCCAAAACACGCACTATACACACGAACATACTGCAGTCTCCCAATACACGCACTATACACACGAACATACTGCAGTCTCCCAAAACACGCATTATACACACGAACTTACTGCAGTCTCCCAAAACACGCACTATACACACGAACATACTGCAGTCTCCCAATACACGCACTATACACACGAACATACTGCAGTCTCCCAATACACGCACTATACACACGAACATACTGCAGTCTCCCAAAACATGCACTATACACACGAACATACTGCAGTCTCCTAAAACACGCACTATACACACGAACATACTGCAGTCTCCCAAAACACGCACGACACACACGAACATACTGCAGTCTCTCAAAACACGCACGAAACACACGAACATACTGCAGTCTCTCAAAACATGCACTATACACACGAACATACTGCAGTCTCCCAAAACACGAACTATACACACGAACATTCTGTTGTGTCCCAAAACACGCACTATACACACGAACATAATGCAGTCTCCCAATACACGCACTATACACACGAACATACTGCAGTCTCTCAAAACACGCACGACACACACGAACATACTGCAGTCTCCCAAAACATGCACTATACACACGAACATACCGCAGTCTCCTAAAACACGCACTATACACACGAACATACTGCAGTCTCCCAATACACGCACTATACACACGAACATACCGCAGTCTCCCAAAACATGCACGACACACACGACATTAGTTGCAGTCTCCCAAAACATGCACGACACACACGAACATAAGTTGCAGTCTCCCAAAACACGCACTATACACACGAACATACTGCAGTATCCCAAAACACGCACTATACACACGAACATACCGCAGTCTCCCAAAACACGCACTATACACACGAACATACTGCAGTCTCCCAAAACATGCACTATACACACGAACATACTGCAGTCTCTCAAAACACGCATGACACACACGAACATACTGCAGTCTCCCAATACACCCATGACACACACGAACATACTGCAGTCTCCCAATACACGCACTATACACACGAACATACCGCAGTCTCCCAAAACATGCACGACACACACGAACATAAGTTGCAGTCTCCCAAAACATGCACGACACACACGAACATACTGCAGTCTCCCAATACACGCACTATACACATGAACATACCGCAGTCTCCCAAAACATGCACGACACACACGAACATAAGTTGCAGTCTCCCAAAACACGCACGACACACACGAACATACTGCAGTCTCCCAAAACACGCATTATACACACGAACAAACTGCAGTCTCCCAAAACACGCACGATACACACGAACATACTGTAGTCTCCCAATACACGCACAATAAACACGAATATACTGCAGTCTACCAATACACGCATGACACACACGAACATACTGTAGTCTCCCAATACACACACGACACACACGAACATACTGCAGTCTCCCAAAACACGCACTATACACACGAACATACTGCAGTCTCCCAATACACGCGCTATACATGAACATACTGCAGTCTCCCAAAACACGCACGACACACACGAAAATACTGTAGTCTCCCAATACACCCACTATACTCTCGAACATACTGCAGTCTCCCAAAACACGCCCTATACACACGAACATACTGCAGTCTCTCAAAACACGCACTATGCACACGAACATACTGCAGTCTCCCAATACATGCACGACACACACGAACATACTGCAGTCTCCCAAAACACGCACGACACACACGAACATACTGCAGTCTCCCAAAACTCGCATGACACACACGAACATACTGCAGTCTCCCAAAACATGCACTATACACACGAACATACTGCAGTCTCCCAATACACGCATGACACACACGAACATACTGCAGTCTCCCAAAACACGCACTATACACACGAACATACTGCAGTCTCCCAATACACGCACGACACACACGAACATACTGTAGTCTCCCAAAACACGCACTATACACACGAACATACTGCAGTCTCCCAAAACACGCACGACACACACGAACATACTGCAGTCTCCAAAAGCACGCACTATACACACTAACATACTGCAGTCTCCCAAAACACGCACGACACACACGAACATACTGCAGTCTCCCAAAACACGCACTATACACACGAACATACTGCAGTCTCCCAAAACACGCACGACACACACGAACATACTGCAGTCTCCAAAAACACGCACTATACACACGAACACACTGCAGTCTCCCAAAACACGCACGACACACACGAACATACTGCAGTCTCCCAAAACACGCACTATACACACAACATACTGCAGTCTTCCAAAACACGCACCAACAAACAAAATTGACGGTACTTCATTTGTGTAATTCTGCTTAATTCATTAATGGATTCGCCCATCAAATCGCGGCATAAGTTTCATTTGTCTCTTGTCTTTGGTCTATGTCATATCAATCAATAACGTTTAATTTAATTGGACAATTACGTCGTATATCAATTATAAATGGTCACTTCCGCTTGGCATTTCGAAAAGTGTCCAGATCAGGTTTTTTAATAAGAAATAATCAAGCGTATTTTGGATTACTAATCCCTTCGGGTAACGAAGATGAGATTAGAATCAAATTTGATTTGATAAACGGCAAATGATCGAGTACAACAGCGTGAAGGTAATGATGATAATTACCTGATTAATATAAGCCGTCAACGGTTCATGGCTCCAGCTGTGTTATGTATCAAACATGCGATAATATTCCGCCGGGTGATTCCATTAAAGCGAATAGTCGGGCAAGTGACTGTAAAATCGGTAAAAATGGTATTAATATATCCGGTATAATTTCTTATGAATTAGAAAAATAAAACTTTCCGTCAAAATCGCTGTACATGCGAAGAAAATAATAATATCTATGGGAATCCTAAAAGTCCTCCCGACCGGCTATGAGTGCAGTTCAACCTTAACGCATGCGCAACACCCACCACTCTCCGTAGTAAACAAAACATGGCTACCGTAGTTTTGAACCAAAATGTTTCCGCCAAAACAACCAACTGACTCACCTAAAATGCGAAAGGAAAGTCAATGGAGCAGCGACAATCCCAACAACTGACTCGGTAAACATTACAACGCATGGACAGTGTTAATACAACTTGTTATAGTGAAGAGAACAGTTCAAACGAGCACGCGGCTCCGGACCGCTACTGTACGTACCTAGGCCTACTACCCGGTACTCCCTGCTCAGCTGATAGTGAGTGAGTCTTCGTATTTTGATCATTATGTAAATAGTCCCTAGCAGTATTTTTTTCATAAATGAGTGGTCACATATGGTCACATGTTTCATACCTGTTCCCCAATCGCGTAAAACGTAACCCTGGGGTAAATAGCGGTTCTTTAGTGGGGCCTCTTTAGGGGTAATGAATGCCCTGTATATTTATAAAATGTACCGTTGTAATGCATGTACAGTTAGAATGTAACCGCTAGTGCATTATCAAGCTAAGATTTGTTTCAATTAATCTATAATATTATGCTACCGGTCAATTCATACAGTTCTGATGTATATATTTATAGAATTTTAATTTGTAAATTTTTGTTCCGTACATGTTCTGGTAGTGTTATACACATACATTGTATATAGGATTTACATTGTAGGTTAATTGGTAAAATTGTATTGTATATGTTCTGATATACACATATACATATGTACATGTAGGTTTTAGCTTGTTCTTTAGATATATTTGGAGGACACATACAGTATTATTTCTGGTCATAATAATAAATAGTGTTTGTACATGTGTATGTACTGCCAGAAACATATATACATGTATATATATTTCTGGTACTGCAGCCATGTATCATTTATAATTATTCTGAATTTTTGTTGGAACTATAGATAATGATTTTTGTATCTTTTTTGAAACAATATTTTATTCTATCAAATGCATCAGTGACACATTCACAACTTATAAAATGTTTTCTCTAAAATAAAAAAAAACAACTGTAGAATGAACCTACATTTATTCATTTATATATATTTGAAATTGATCATTTCAATTTTTGTCACATTCAACAGATATAAAAAATTGTTGGTTCTTTTTTTCAGGCACCATGCATGCATAGTGACATGAATACAGAAAGTTCATCCCTTGGACCTGTATACAAGTGTATGTATACATATACATACAATTAGCATCATATGAAGACTGAAGAATGTTGAAATTGAGTGCTCTTGAAAGTAAACTTTTCCAATATGGACCTAGAAGATCATGAACAGAACATTTAAACAGTATTAATTTATTAAATGTTCCTTTCAACTGTAATCATTAAATAAAATTATGATGCAATACTTTTTCATTGTTTAACTTTGTAGAAATATTTGTTTATATTAGTCCTCTAGATCCAGTGATTATAATTCTTGCATCCATATGCCTGCCCATTTGTTTGTCAGGGCTTGTGAGATAGCTTTTCAATTACTTTTAAAATATAAGGATTTTTTTTACATATAGCAATATAGATACCATTGTCTTAGGATTTCTAAATTCTACTTTACAAGAGAGTAGACTCAACATATAAATAAAACCATAAAACTAGCAAGTTATCTGAAATGTTAAAAATCTTTTTGTCTGAACCAAATTTCACATTTATTGTCTATGTGTAACTTGTACATAGACCATTTATGTATTAATACTGTAGTAACAGTGATTACAAAGACTAAAATGTAGTATGTAGTACTATGTACATCTGTCTTTGATTTGAGTTCTAAACAAAAAAGTGGTACCTATTGGGAAGTTGTGACTTGGGCGAAGGGTGAAATACAGAAGAAATAGCTACACATGGGAAAAAGAAAGATATACAGTACCATATGGATTCAAAATTGCTCCAAAATCAATGAGACTAAATAACCAAAAAAAAAAAGTCATGTAAACCCCAAATATGCAATGACCAGATCAATGATAAAGCACCCTTCCACTTCCAGTTATCTGTAGCTATTCTATATTTCAACCCCCACTCAAGTTACAACTTCCCAACCTCATGATTCTTCTGTCTTTTATTCCCCCCCCCCCCCCCCCCCCCACCCCCCAACACACACATACCTGATTGATTGTCATGTTATTTCAGGTTCCTATTCAGGTATTATTCCTAAAAACCAAAAAGGGTATACACACTGTGTACTCTCAAAGGAGGGGAACCACTTCATTCAAAAATGGAATTTACAATTTCATCTTAATTTTGAAATTTTCAATTTAATTATTAATTACTGGACTATTAAAACAGTATAGAACCCCTCGGCTACAGACAAAGTACTGTGGTACACATTTCTCTTAATTAATTACTTTTCTTCAACTCAATCATCTTTTTCTCCAGAGCACAAAAAAGAACAGGCAACAACAGAAAAGGAAAGTAACATACATGTAGGCCTATATGTTTTCTGGAAATATATATATGATGTGTTAATTCTCACAGCATAGGCCTACATGAATGTAAAGAATTAAATATTATCAATGTTTGAGAGAATTTCCTAGTTGTAATTCTATAGCTGCTACATGGAATGTACGTTTACATATATACATTGTACGATACATATACATCATAAAAGTTTCTTTCCTTCCAGCTGGACATTCATGTCATCTCTCTCCAGAACTCAAATATTGTTTACAAAAAAAAAAAAAAAAAAAAAAACAACCAGAGACATAGATAATTTAATTAAATCTCTGCAAAAAACTACACGAATAATTGAACACATATATTGTACTTGTAAAATATCCATGTATGAGCTAATTTATTTTCACATCTGTAACAGCTACATGCATGGACGTTCTATGGAACGTTTTCGTGTGGTTTTAAATGGGAAATTATGTTACGATTATTTGTATTTAACCTTCATGATTCGGTTGATGTAAAATACGACGAATGCGATGCTGCAATAATTGCCCCTTGCCGGGGCCCCATCTCTGCATCGGCCGAATATTTGTGTCGATTTCCATGTACAAGATGCTTTTATCGAAAAATGATTACAAAGCATTGTCATTAATGTAAGAATACTTCATTTGCATCAAATGTATCATCTCAAAACAACAATTTGCATACCGCATTAGTGGTTTATCACACGAAACGAAACCGACACGACTGAGAAACACATGTCCATGTTGACATTTCCACGCAGCCTCGTTTTCAAAGAGTTTGGCGAATTTATATTTAGAACTGTGCTAAATTTACACGGGGCTTCCCCAAAATTTCAATGGTCAAAACTGGACACCGTAAGCAGAACTTGACCATCATTATGGTATACAATGACTTTTGGAAGGCCAAAGAACGCATTTAGACTGGTTTCCTTTGCCCGACTATTCACTTTAAAATTTGTATATGCAACGTTTAATATCTACAATATTTGGACATAGAGTACATGTATATTAATTATTAAATTTCTCATAAAATGATATCATCACATCGTAATACATTTTTACTTTTATCGGTATCTGTTATCCCTACATATGGGTTCAACCTCACTGCCTTACGTTTTTGCAAACAACATTTACACTTCATTAAAAATTCCTTTTGATATCAAATATCTTACCTGTTTAAATGTCATATATTTTATTACTGGTTTCCAGAAATAATTTGCAATTGTAATATTGCGTGGTCTGATCAGATTTAAATGGTGAGAATGTGAGCTGAAAACGTAACGCACTACATCATTAATGGAGTGCGTGAATTACAGCTGCCACTGATTCTAATCGTGACTTGGTTTTGAATCCTAAAGTGTTCTAATTGAGAAATTCAAATTATTAAAATCAATAAATCTACTAAATAAAAAAAATATATACAGGTCTTTTGCATCCTCCAATCAGTCAGCTTGAGTCCGGATAATCATTAGAGAACCGGTCGATATTTCTGTTTGGGGATAAGGCAGTGATGGACAGCTGTATAGTATGGTCAGACTGGCAAACACTCACAAGAATCAATGTCAATCTCCTCTTTTTACCGTTTTGGGAGAATGCAGCATGTTCACATTGCTTTTTTTTTCTTGTAATTGTGAACCACTTTCCCATTGTAACTTGCTATCTCACTGGAGATAACTTCCCAAGACACTGAATGCAAACCGCACCCAAAGCTCATCTGTGCGAGATGTTTGTTACAATATCAAGTAGAAAGCGTTACATATATCTACTTTTTCATCTGGACTTCTCAAGAAAAAATAGGGTCGCGATGACCAAGTGGTTAATACAATTTTTTTTATTTATTGTCACAAGCCCTCCAACTCGGAGTTGCGAACTGAAATCCCATGCGGGTCAGTTGCCAGGTACTGACCGCCGGTCGGTGATTTGTCTCCGGGTAATCCGGCTTTACTCCATCATCTAAATCCGGCACGTGCTTAAATGACCCTGACGGTTAATAGGACGTTAGATTAAAATAAATCTTACCAAAAAAACTCAAGAAAAAGTTGAACTAGGTCATCCAATCACTGTGGTTAAACTGGGTCAGTTAGATCTGCATGACAATAAAACCCACATGATTATAATGGCACACGTACGTCACCTTCATCAACCAATGAAAATCATGTTTCACTTCACCTACTAAACAGTTGATTATATATATTAGGTAAGTCGGGCACTCTCCCAATAATGGAAACAGGTGGTATTCACTTCCTTTGATAAAAACTTGTATCTCTAATGTGATTATCATGTCTGCAACATTTTCAGTTTATACCAAAACTACCAAATGCCAATGTTTGGACCTAGGTAAGAAGCAGGTCACATAGAGGCAGGTGTCTTTGGTAAATAGTTGGCATGTTTGTTATAAACACTTACATAAACTATGACGTAGAAGTAAATATCTTTCGTCATTGTTTATTGTGCCTGATTTTGTTGGAATTTCGTTTTATTTTTACTTTAAACAAAACCCAAATTCATTTAGTTTCAAATTAATCTGCAGTCGCTATTTTCACTTTTGTTGTTGGTTTTTGATAGGAATGTGTTTAAAATAAATGGCAGATGTGATGTATGCACATACGATGTACACCTGTTTTCCTTTCCGTTCATCAGTATTCTGAATAATGCTCAATAACGCTAATTATTCAATTGCACTTTCCAAGGATATTCTAACCTTATCTCATGTGACAGGTGGAGCGTACCTAAAATTTCATGCTGTTCTGTTTGATAAGACTAGTGTATGAAAATGTATACCCAAAACACGCGGATAATAGTGCATTCATCTGTGTAACATTGCCAAGTACACAGGACTTTCTAAGAACAGGTGTCTCAAGAAAACAGCTTGAAAACTTTAAATCGATAGTGGGTCGACACTGATTGTTTGTTCTGACGTTTTTTGCCACATTATTGGCTCATTCAAGGTAAACATATCTATATCAAAGCTGGGACTTTTTCGATAAAAACATTCAGTACGGGGAATAACACTAACTATTGAGGAAATGTCAAGTTAACACGTTATTAGTACAACGTTTGATTTTGTCGGATAAGGTAGACCGTCCCTTCTGGTTTCCTCTGAAGGATTGCGTTTATTTTTAATATTTTGATTTTAGGTATACCCTGATCACAAAAAGCACATAAAAACCATTTGTCACCAGCTTAATATTTATATGATACTGTATTGAAATCGAATATTTGCCGTAATAGCATCTTTCATATTATAAGTAAGGATTTTGATAAAAAAAATGAAATATTTTCCCGCAATTTTATTTTCGTATTTTGTTTGCCTGTTTCCGGATAAAAATCAGTATACTTGTATCTTACGATGAGTATCTATAGAAGTTAGAAACTTGAATGTTTCTATTCAAAACACTACTAATCCTCTGCCTTCGGCATCCATATATACTGTGTAAATTTATTTCTATTCTACAAAAGAGATATTATACAATTATAATGATAACGGTCATTCATTCATTACTCAAGCGAATTTTTGTTTATCATTTTGTGTGCCCGTCAGTAAATCCATGTGTACTCAGTATCCCATCTGATTGTTTAGCGACTATTATAATTATTGTATTTTACTCCGTACATGAATCTTCAAAATTATTCTATATATACGGATTACCATATCTTCAGATTGATACACTTCAAAGTAAACATGGAAAACTTCCATTACTGCAATTGTTAATATCATTATCCTTAATCATCAGAAATATGGTTTTATTATTAATTTGAAAGGAGGCGTGTCAATTTGGGTCCTCTGGTTGCCATGACCGATAAGAATTATTTTTTGTTTACATATGCTCTGGGTTTAGGACATCATGATATGGCATACGATTAAGAGTTATAGGAGGGGGGGGGGGGGGGCGTTAAAAAGGAGGGCAATTTTCTGTTTTGTCCAATTTTGTTGGAACCAAAAGATATTTTTGAATGATTTTTCATTATTAATAATGTATTTATATGTTGAAAATAAAACATTTTGGAAAATATGAATTAGTGTCAAATTATAGGTCACAGTGTCCTAGTTTGGTAAAATGTCAGTTATGTAAGAATAAAATTCATCTGGTGCCATAATATACCAGAGACAAAATGTTATATATCATATAAGATTGCATTGAGCAATATACTTGCATATAACTTAGGTAAAGAATATTTGGAAGAGGGATTTTTATTTTTCAAACTTTAAAAGACCAATAAATGTATTGTTATGTTCAGAATTAATATGAACTTGCTCAAATATCTAAAAAGATAAAAATCCCCCCTTTCCTCCTCCTCCCCCCCTCCCCCCAATCCTATATCATTCTAAATATTCTTTGTCTAAGTTAATAATATGCAAATGTATTGCTCAATACAATGTAATTATATATTATTGCCTTCTTTTGAGGGCACTATGGTCTCATAGTGTTGTCGAGGGATGGCATAGTACCTACTCGAGCTTGCCTCCGGCTCGGGTACTATGACATCATTAGACAACACTATGAGACCATAGTGCCCCCAAAAGAAGGCAATAATGATTTTAGTACAAAACGAATTGAAAAAAAATGATAAGACAAACAATTATGAACGATCAGCAAATTTATTTAAACGAGTGAGGCCACGTCTAACGTTTATAAATGTCATGGTGGGAGGCGTCTAAATACATTTTTCCAGGCAAAAATCTTTGAAAATACTCATTGCATATTTCGTTGCCTGCTCAGTTCAATTTGCGTTTTTTTTTCTTTTGTTAATTCGTCAGCATTCAAGTTTCCAAACCGAGAGATTTATGTTTTGCAAAACGTCGTCCGCACACAGCTTGTTTGTCAGTGAACAGCGCAGATAGCGACAGTGACGTCATTTTCGTCAATATGACGTTCGTAACAAAAAGCGCACCAAACCAAAGTCTTGGGAATATGCCTAAATAGTGCCCGGGGGCTGAGCCAATGAAAACTCGATAAAAAGCCACGTTATGTAATGATATATATATATAACACTTTTTCTTGTATATTATGGCACCAAATGAACTTTATTCTTGAATAATTGACATTTTACAAAATAAGGTCACTGTGACCTTTTTTTGACATTAAAGCTGACAATGCAAGTTAAAATTATTAAAATGATTTTTTTTTTTTTAAATAAGTATACTCAAATTTCAAGAGTCGTTTATGAGACATTCCCCGATTGGGGACAGCCATTTTTGTTTTACATTCCGACGACTCACCGACCCCTATAAAGCGCGTGAATCGACACACGTGCGCTCATTCATGTACATATACACCTAGCAGTCCACAGTATATATCACCTACAAATAGGTCAATAAAACCCTCACCTGTAAAACTATATGGGACTTGTTTTAGCAAAAAAACATGCCAACTCCTCTAAGTTGTCATTTAGATGTTTCTCAAAATAAAATTGTGAATAGAAATCCAAACAATAATCCGTCCACATATCTCCAAGTATATCATCGTACTCGATGCACTCAACTGACCATATACACGTGACTATAGTACCTGACCCGAACGAGCGACAACTATCAAGGACACACACACGTGTCGATGTACATGTACGTGTAAAACCTAGTGTATATTGAAGTGTTTTATTAGTTCGTATTGGACATATGTTGGGATATAGCTGACAACACATTCATCTATTACTTCAATGAAATATTGTCAGGTGAGTGCAGTGTTTATTTTCAATTTGACATTGTTATTTGCAATATCGGGGTATGTGTATCTGAGACAAGACATGTTTAGAATGACACACGTGTGTCAAGTGTCCCGTGCTTTATATAGGGGGTTGGCCACTGAAGGTTACTAAGCAGAGCAAAAGAAAAATGGCTGCCACTTCCTTAGATACCACACTGTCATAACTAGGGGATGTCTCAGAAACAATTTCCGAAAAAAAAAATTTTGTTATATTTTTTTTTTAAATTTCAAATGCATGTTTTTAACTTGCATTGTCAGCTTTAAGTTATATTTTCTAAAATGTTTTGTTTATGAAAATCACTCAAATATATCATTTGGTTCCAACCAAACGGGTCAAAAAAAAGGCAACTCCTGTGTAACCCCCATAACTCATAAGGGACTCCGACCTGACCTTAATCATATGTCATATCATTTTGTCCTAAGCCCCGGGTATCTGTAAACAAAAAAATATTTCTTATCGGTCATGGCCACCAGAGGGCCCAAATTGACACTCCTCCTTTACAGTTAAAAGCTATAAAATTAAACTTGATTGGTTAAAGTTAGAAATAAAATTAGTGAAATCGTTCTTTAACGCTTAGAAATATAAATCTTTATAGGTCCTCCCCAATCATCCCATCCCTAAAATGATAAAAGGATGTATGGAATTTTCAATTTAGAGGAAAGCCTACAGATCCAGGAGATAATAAAAGAATATAAAACATTACATTTTGATTGCTTTTCGTAACCTTTGTGTACTTTTAAGTGCTAAAAGGACCCAATGCATGTGTCATTGTCACCAAGTGATTGGTAGGTGTCTACATATCTCTATGGCCCTTGATTGTGAATTTTAATGTAACGCAAAGTTAATTTCACACTTATATATCAATAACATGAATTATGATTTAACACTATAGTTATTAATACATGATAAAATCGGGCAACTGTTATACGGATGGTAGTGTTTAGATCACTATTGCCAAAGATAACGACTTGCGTATTCATTACTAGACACTTATTTCACGTCAAAGAAAATGGTACCGTCATGTCGAGTGTGATTTGTCTGCAAGTGAAACAAGAGGTTTAATGAGACTACAACTGTTAACGTGTAATGGAAATTGTCAATTTTGTGTTGTGTTTGTGGTTTTAGCGCGACTACTAAGGTAACATGAGGTGGTATGATGGAGAAACCAAAGTCCAAGGTCACATGCAGACACCAAACGATCAACAATCCGAGACAGTGTTTAATACAATGTAAGTACATATGTACCTATACGTATTAAACATTTGAATGAGAACTTTGGTTACTGCACAGACTAACGTTGTTATATTCAAGGTGATCCTAATGACAGCTGTAGGTTAATTGACAGATATACCAATATGTTAGGATTGTGCGAAATGAGGTTTTATCATGCGTGAATATGTAGTAGAATTTTACAAAATACATAATGATATCATTGGATTTTAAATGTCTTGAATTAAAAAAAAAACCACACAGACTGATGAATGTTACATAAAATGTTCCATTTGAAGCATCTGAAGGAATTTTAATGTAAAATTGTAACAGGCGAGGCATTCTATGATTCAATAATGTATGATGTACCACATGCCATTTATAGAAAAGATAAGCTCGTCTGTGTACCTCTGATAAAGTAGCTTCTCGATCGGGACTTATCTGTTTAGTAACAGTAAACTGGAGTACATCCTATTTTCAATTACACAATTAGAAATTAAACGGGTTTTTCAAGATATAATGGAGGGGTATCACTCAGTGATAAGCAAATATTTTGCATGAAGATACATTAGGGTCAACTGCATATTGTATGCTATTCAAAATATCCGTTTTTCTGATTTTAGAGGTCAAAGGATGAAAATTCACATTTCATTGTTTAAGTCCTCATCAATCAAATATTAGAATAGAGACAACTTTTTGCAGGCGTTGAAAAATTCCAAAAGGTAGGTCACAGTGACCTAGATAAGCATTTATTCTATTTTAGCATTAAAAACTTTAATATTTTTGCTGAAAACTAGGATTTTTCAAAGATTTGAAAGCTTGAAGTTGATGTTTAGTACTGCATATGGATCTTGATATGACCTGCTTAAGATGATTACATCTTAGGTCATATTCAATGAATGGTATCATCTGTCCACTAAGCATATGCTGTTTTCCCATGTTTAAAGCATGGTTTTAAATTATTTAGACTTGTTTTATGAGCTTAATTTCAAAAAACGCCTTCACTGAGGTAGAATTTTAGTATTTTGCATGTTGCGCCACTACATGATTGTGAAAGGCGACTAAATTTGGAATTTTAATTTCATGGTAATAGTTTAAATTATCAATAATTCCATAGCTAAAGAGTAATTTGTAGAGCTTTAAGATGATGGCAGATTAGGGTCATATGAGCTGGGTGACGGGGATTAATTAGGTCATATTCAATGAAAGGGATAGTCTGTCAATTTCGTATCTTCTGGATTTTCTGTATATTATGTAAGTATATATGCCATTTACATATGTAAGTTTGTTTTATGAGATAATTTCAAGCAACATGTACATTGCAAGCATTTTGTTAGAATTGTGCCTGTTGCTCTATTTCCTGATCGTAAAAGGCGACTAAATATGGAACCTTTATCTCGTTGCTCTAGCAAACAGTACCATGTATCTAACATCTGGTGTTCACCATAAGAGAGTATTATTATTATAAGCTGGTTGGTAGTGACAGGAAAGTTTTCCTGAGAAAGAAACCTATATGATATTTGAGACAGAAATCCAATATAGTTTGATCTAGGTAGCCACTAGAATTGAGATCCAAGATTTAATCGCCTTTTCCGATCATGCAATAAGGCAGCAGGTACAATTCTATCATCATGCTTGCAATGTATGTGTTGCTTAATATAAACAAACTGCAATGGCATAAACACTTGCTTTAAACATTGCAATTCCAGAGAATACTTAGTTGACAGATAGTAGCATTCATTGAATGTGACCTAATCTATACACGTGACCCAGCAAATGTGACCATAGGAGAAGATTTGATTGATGACTTTGGATAAAGTAGACAAAACCCATCTCTGTCATTTCTGTCATCTTGTTTCTTTTGCTTGAATAGTCAACAAGTATTGTACTCATTACAAGAAGAGGAAACTATACGGTACCAGATGGTTTATATCAAGCTTGACCCCAATCAGCAAACCTTTCAGTGATCTTTGGATGTCTCCTCAATATACAGCCTGATTGTCTGAACCTGATATCTATACTAGGGTAATCTAAGGTCGTCTCGACGCCCACTATACTCTCCCTATCTTTTAAGTTAGAGTAAATACAACTATCATTTCAAATTGTCGAACTTATTACGTAACAATACACGGAGAGTGTTTCACAATCACAGAAGGTCATCGCAACCCATGTAGGGCAGAAAACATTTCGGTCAGTGTGTCCATCACATTTATTGTATTTCCAGTAACTGATAAAATATAACTACTGTTTTACTACGGTATATATCTTACTTACCCCTACTTACACAAACACGTCTCTTGGGAAGGATCCTAGGAAGAAAGTTCAATTCCATAAAACATGGCATTAAGCATTGTTTAAAGTATAACTTCATGTATAATATATCGAGGGTTTTACTATTACTATACATCTCAAAGCAATCTTATAGCAAACAAAAATTCCGTAGGACAATGAACATGGTATGTTAGGATTTTTTGATTCCACGCGTATGTTAACCCATTCTATTTATTATATCAGGAAATGAACTTCCTTTTGTCTCCCGACACACCTACTCCATCTCAGTCAGAAACTTTATGCAGGAAGAGAAACATATGGCTCGTAAACATCAAATGCTTTGTTCGTCTTGGAAACTAGATAAGCCCCTTACAAAATTGCGTCAATAATCTAGCCTCGTAATAGGCTTCCTTATGTTTCTACCAACTCCGTGAACAGACCGATAAGACCCAATATTTACTCTGCAGCAATGTCTTGCAATTTTGTCCAATTTGTGGAAACGTACGATTGACTGCAGTAAGATACAGGGGACGTCGCCATTTATCTATTAGATTGCGCCACGTAGTGTTCTCTTACATTATTGCTTCGTCATCTTTGGAGATTGGTACAAGACCATTTCTTAAATCAAATTTCTACCAACAAATTTCATTTCATGGGCGACAGTTGGTTACGAGATACATGATTTTACATATTGTTTGTTTATAGGTTAAGACAGTTCATTTTGTGTTATGTATACTCTAACTACCATACCTAAGTTTCCGGGAAAATGTTATTTTAATATTTGATATCATGATATGCTAAATTGACCACAGAACTTGTAAGGTGTTTTGTCTCTGCCAGAGTATATCCAAGTACCAATTACTATTACAGACCCATTGACGTGCCAGAAGTCCTGTAACTCCACATGGTATCATAAACACACGTGAAAAAAACCACATTTAGCATCATAATCTTCTTACCAATTTCTATTTTGAAAATACATACATCATTCAAACCGCTACTTGTAATAAACTACTAAATGGATTTTAACCAATTTTGCCTTGAAACATCCTTGCGCAAAGGAGAACAGAGTTTGTATAAAGCATAGTTTTGAAACCCTTGGGCAGACGTGATCGGATCTAACTGGGAAATAAGAAGTAAATCAGTTAGGACATCGAACAGGTGAGCGATAAGGTACTTCATGCTCCTCGTTTTAAGCCAATGATATGGCTATTGCTTGTTTACAATCATTTACTAATTTGAAATATTATATGTCAATACTTACAAAGAAATTTGGGAGAACAATTATATGTAACTTATTGAAATATAGTTTGGGCTATCACAAGCAACGTCAATGTGGCAAACTACCTTAGACGTTATATATATTCCTCTTTGTCATTGTTGTATTTTAATGAATCTTTCAAGATACAAGTGCTGGAGTCATTGTCATGATTTTGTTGGTTTGTTTGTGTTAATTACCGTTATTGAGCACTAAGCAGGAGCAGAAAACAACACTTTTATAGACTTTGATGTTAGTTTTTTTCAAATAGGTTTGCTGTAAATGTTTACAATCTGAGCAAATTATCAATAAGGAATTGTGCATTAAACAAATGCTCCTGGCGGTAACCTGGTTACCGTGATAAGGTTTGTAATGGGTTTTTCACAAATCTGCTCACAATCCCAGGTTACCGCCAGGAGCATTTGTTAAATGTACAATTCCTTATTGCACATTTGCTCAGAGTGTGTTAAACATTTACAGAGAGCATCTTGCATCAATGCAACGCTATAGTATGATTTCTGACAATTTGAAAATAGAAAATATTGGCAGGTGAAAATCTACAAAATACAATAAACTAATTGTCAGTAAAATGTACATACATTTCTAGAATGTAATGTTAAATTTGCCAAAATTACCAAGATTTGCCAAAATTGTCAAGATTGCCAAGATATCCAAATTGTCAATATGTCATATAATTGACATTCAAACACTGCTTATCAAAATTTACACTTTAAATTTACAAATCTGTATAATCAACATGACTACCGTACATATATCTTCCAATAAACTTTAGTCCTGTTGTCAAAACTGACTTTGTTATGAATTAAGTAAATAACGTTTAACACCAAACAACATCACGCTGGGGTAATATCAATCACGAACTGGCCGTCTGTTGACATCGGGTCACAGAATATTACGCCATGCTGATTGTTTAATACATTGCGCCCCCTTTGTATATGACGTCACAGTGATTATTTTTGAAACGGCGGACGTCCTATGCAAATCGTGACTATTTACTTACAAGTAAATCTAGTGTATCCGCAAAAGAATCCATTATTGTTTGGTTTGATACTAATGATCAAATTGTATTATGTCAGAACTAGCAGCCGTCTACAGGAAAAGGGTACAAAAGGAAATTTACAACATGTATTAAAGAATTTAGTAAGCGTCCGAAATACGTTTTTCAAGAATCTTGAAATTTCGCTGGGCCGTTTACAGAGGTAAAATTGTGTGTAATTAACGTCATATTAACAGCTATAGCCATGAAAGGACGGCTTCCCATGTATACGGTGTGTTGCGTGTATGTTGTGCGAGGTGCGTGTTGCGGGAGACTGCGGTATATTCATGTTGTGTCTTCTTGTATAGTGGAACTGTTGCCCTATTTATAGTGCTATATCACTGAAGCATGCCGCCGAAGACACCAAGCAACACACCCCACCCGATCACATTATACTGACAACGGGCACTACCACTTTTATAGACTTTGGTGTGTCTCGGTCAGGGGACAGAACCCAGAGCCTACCTCACACGGGCAAACGCTCAAGTCAAGGCCAAAAATAAGGCGGTGCCAAGTGAGGCATTAGGAAAGATAAAGTCAGTTAGGAAGAAGAGAAAAGATAAGATCCTAAATTAAGTCGCCTTTTACGATCATGCAATAGGGGTAGCAGGTACAATTCTAACGCCTTACCTGCAGGGCCAGCTTAGTATTTAATGTAATTATCATAAAAACATACAACGCTATGTTTTTGGCCTTCAGATATCAACATTCTAAAAATAGCACCTGGGCCGCTTCACCGTATAAACATATCTGCAGAATTACAGTTGCAAGATTCTAACAACATGCGTAAATATCACACAACTACAATTACTAAACAATCTGACATGGGACGGGAAAAGAACTTACTCTGAAGGAGGAGCTTTCCTTATATTTTTTCCGTACAGGAGCACGTTTTTCGTGGCGCCGCCATATCTTATACCAAGAATCCAAATCGAAACAACAAATACTAGAAAGGACAAAGAAAGATAACTCGTACTGAATTAGAAGTAATTAAATCAAATTTTCCTACAGTAATATGACAAAGACTGAGTATGCCCACAAGTTTCGTTGCGGGAGTAAAAATCCCAACCCTAACCTTAACACTTTGTTGGGTACCATAGCCACTGAGGATGGGATGTGAGTTTGGCGTCACAGTGTGGTAGAGCGTATGACTGTCTCAGTACTTCAGACGCTTGAGGCAGTGAGGGAAGTCCTATTGCTATACAGATTGTTGAACTGAGTTTAGAATCTGTTTTCGTACACATAACATGAAATCTGTAAAGTATACCTTTTCAGAAAGCACCCACAGTTGTAAAAATGATGGAGTTTATATATATTTTTTTTATCAAAGGGCGATAATCTGCGGTCGTCTGCAGCGGATGCACTTTACAATAAAATCGCGTTAGAAGCATCTGCTTATAGCAATTAACTTCCGTTCGTCGCCATCATTAGCTTAACTGTAATCGATTAAAGGTTGTTATAACTGATACTAGTGTACATTAGTTAATGATAAAAAAAAAACCCACAGACTTGTAGGTTCACCTATCAGAGTTACTTAATTCTACATTAACGTCGGAGTCAAGCTATCCACACAGGCTTTCTCGTTCATTAGCGCATTTTAGTGTTGATTCCCATAAGTTTGTATGAAAACACATCAGTGATCAGTTAGAATATTGATGAACGATAAGCATTCTTTAGGTTGCATACAGACTTATCTATCTCCACTTGCGGGTACGTATTGATCGTGATGTCATGAATTTATACGCGGTTCTTTCAGATAAATGGGCTCACAAATGAATTTCGCTCACAAAGTAATGACATCGAACATTTCTTACACCAGATACACTTATTAAAGATGATATATAGGCTACTGATAGCTTCCACTGTTTAAGCGAGAATGACTTCAGATAACAAATCTATTATATTCATGTTTTCGCACACGTGCCGTTGTACATGCTATACCCAGTAGGTAAATAAAGGATTTGTACTGACTACCATAACTAACAGATGGTACATTTCTAATATAGGCTGCCTTCCAACGATTCCTGGCCTGGATTCCAAATCTTCATAAAGTTGTCAACAATGTGATTATACCTGACGTTGGCAATCCAATGTAATGATATCAAACGATACACGGATCACACAGATGTCTCCTTCGCTGTTGTCTCGGTTAATATATACATTGATTCGTGCCATTCTGTCTTTATCTAATGATGCTTAGCCTATAACATATGGCATAGCTGTTTATATCATGTAATCGTAAAGTGATACCTGTAGATTCTAGATCACAGGGGAAAAAATAAATTAATAGTCACAAACTTAGAAAAACATTAGTGAAAAGATCTGGTTCCCTTTCGAGACTTTGGTATTTACAGTGTAAGTAGATCGTACATGGCTTCTGTTCTCCGTAATGTCATAAACTAAGGAGTCAGTACTGACTTACGATCGACTGTCATCGTTACCTACAGACCCAGCAGCATCAACCTGTCAGACTACAGAACAGCAATGTGTGTCTGGCTTTAGTCTACAGTGTACCTGCGTCAGTAGGTAGTACGTTAACAATTAGTTTAGGCCTGTCTAGACTGATTACAAGCGACGGATAATCTGTCCAGTCTAGTCTTCTCCAATGTTAATTATATAAAGAGAGTCATAATATTGTAAGCTAACGGGTAATTGTGTGTAAGATAGTTTATCTAAATAACCGTCTGCGAATTATACAATACATAATGTTATAATAACACCGTTCAACGTCCTCGTGTAACGTGGTTGATATCAATGGTGTACATGATACTTTAGCTAAGGTTAATGAGTATTTCAGATTTTATTTGATTAACTGAAGATTAATGGGTATACTGATGGTCTAGATTAAGCATTTTTGATTCTGTTCGCTAACAAGCAGTATTCCAGTTGAAAGGAAACTCCATTCAATAACTAGCAATTTTTTAAGAGTGGTATCTAGAAAACATTGTGTAACTGCATTTATCTCAATGAGTTATCTTTGGTAGTCTTTATCAAATGTGACGTCATCTCTTTTGAAAAAAGCAATATTCACATTATTAGAAAAGTAGATTATGTTTGTTTAATCATTTCATACTTTCTTAGCCTAAGGCTTAAGGGCAGTACAACACACCAAACTAAGACTTAAGGACAGTACAACACATCAAACTAAGGCTTAAGGACAGTACAACACATTAAACTAAGGCTTAAGGACAGTACAATATACCAAACTAAGACTTAAGGGCAGTACAATATACCAAACTAAGGCTTAAGGACATTACAATATACCAAACTAAGGCTTAATGACAGTACAACACATTAAACTAAGGCTTAAGGACAGTACAATATACCAAACTAAGACTTAAGGACAGTACAACACATCAATCTAAGACTTAAGGAAAGTACAATATACCAAACTAAGGCTTAAAGACAGTACAATATACAAAACTAAGGCTGAAGGACAGTACAACACACCAAACTAAGGCTTAAAGACAGTACAATATACCAAACTAAGGCTTAATGACAGTATAACACATCAATCTAAGACTTAAGGACAGTACAATATACCAAACTAAGACTTAAGGGCAGTACAATATACCAAACTAAGACTTAAGGACAGTACAACACATCAATCTAAGACTTAAGGACAGTACAATATACCAAACTAAGACTTAAGGGCAGTACAATATACCAAACTAAGACTTAAGGACAGTACAACACACCAAACTAAGACTTAAGGACAGTACAATATACCAAACTAAGACTTAAGGACAGTACAACACATCAATCTAAGGCTTAAGGACAGTACAATATACCAAACTAAGACTTAAGGACAGTACAATATACCAAACTAAGACTTAAGGACAGTACAATATACCAAACTAAGACTTAAGGACAGTACAACACACCAAACTAAGGCTTAAGGACAGTACAACACAATATACCAAACTAAGACTTAAGGACAGTACAATATACCAAACTAAGACTTAAGGACAGTACAACACACCAAACTAAGGCTTAAGGACAGTACAATATACCAAACTAAGGCTTAAGGACAGTACAATATACCAAACTAAGACTTAACGACAGTACAACACACCAAACTAAGACTTAAGGACAGTACAACACACCAAACTAAGGCTTAAGGACAGTACAACACATCAAACTAAGGCTTAAGGACAGTACAATATACCAAACTAAGACTTAAGGACAGTACAACACACCAAACTAAGGCTTAAGGACAGTACAACACACCAAACTAAGGCTTAAGGACAGTACAACACACCAAACTAAGGCTTAAGGGCAGTACAACACATCAAACTAAGGCTTAAGGACAGTACAATATACCAAACTAAGACTTAAGGACAGTACAATATACCAAACTAAGACTTAAGGACAGTACAACACACCAAACTAAGGCTTAAGGACAGTACAATATACCAAACTAAGACTTAAGGGCAGTACAATATACCAAACTAAGACTTAAGGACAGTACAACACACCAAACTAAGACTTAAGGACAGTACAATATACCAAACTAAGACTTAAGGACAGTACAACACACCAAACTAAGACTTAAGGACAGTACAATATACCAAACTAAGACTTAAGGACAGTACAATATACCAAACTAAGACTTAAGGACAGTACAACACACCAAACTAAGGCTTAAGGACAGTACAACACACCAAACTAAGACTTAAGGACAGTACAATATACCAAACTAAGACTTAAGGACAGTACAACACACCAAACTAAGACTTAAGGACAGTATAACACACTAAACTAAGACTTAAGGACAGTACACCACACCAAACTAAAGCGTAAGGACAGTACAATATACCAAACTAAGACTTAATGACAGTACAACACAATAAACTAAGGCTTAAGGACAGTACAACACACCAAACTAAGGCTTAAGGACAGTACAACACACCAAACTAAGGCGTAAGGACAGTACAATATACCAAACTAAGACTTTAAGGACAGTACAACACACCAAACTAAGGCTCAAGGGCAGTACAACACATCAAACTAAGGCGTAAGGACAGTACAATATACCAAACTAAGACTCAAGGACAGTACAATATACCAAACTAAGACTTAAGGACAGTACAACACACCAAACCTAAGGCTCAAGGGCAGTACAACACATCAAACTAAGGCGTAAGGGCAGTACAATATACCAAACTAAGACTTAAGTACAGTACAACACACCAAACTAAGGCTTAAGGACAGTACAACACACCAAACTAAGACTTAAGGGCAGTACAACACACCAAACTAAGGCTTAAGGGCAGTACAACACACCAAACTAAGACTTAAGGACAGTACAACACACCAAACTAAGGCTTAAGGGCAGTACAACACACCAAACTAAGGCTTAAGGACAGTACAATATACCAAACTAAGACTTAAGGACAGTACAACACACCAAACTAAGGCTTAAGGACAGTACAACACACCAAACTAAGACTTAAGGACAGTACAACACACCAAACTAAGACTTAAGGACAGTACAATATACCAAACTAAGACTTAAGGACAGTACAACACACCAAACTAAGACTTAAGGGCAGTACAACACATCAAACTAAGGCGTAAGGACAGTACAATATACCAAACTAAGACTTAAGGACAGTACAACACACCAAACTAAGGCTTAAGGACAGTACAACACACCAAACTAAGGCTTAAGGACAGTACAACACACCAAACTAAGACTTAAGGACAGTACAATATACCAAACTAAGACTTAAGGACAGTACAATATACCAAACTAAGACTTAAGGACAGTACAACACATCAATCTAAGGCTTAAGGACAGTACAACACACCAAACTAAGGCTTAAGGACAGTATAAAATACCAAACTAAGACTTAAGGACAGTACAACACATCAATCTGAGGCTTTAGGACAGTACAACACACCGAACTAAGGCTTAAGGACAGTACAAAATACCAAACTAAGACTTAAGGACAGTACAACACATCAATCTGAGGCTTACGGACAGTACAACACACCAAACTAAGGCTTAAGGACAGTACAATATACCAAACTAAGACTTAAGGACAGTACAACACACCAAACTAAGGCTCAAGGGCAGTACAACACATCAAACTAAGGCGTAAGGACAGTACAATATACCAAACTAAGACTTAAGTACAGTACAATATACCAAACTAAGACTTAAGGACAGTACAACACACCAAACTAAGGCGTAAGAGCAGTACAATATACCAAACTAAGGCGTAAGGACAGTACAATATACCAAACTAAGACTTAAGGGCATTACAACACACCAAACTAAGGCTCAAGGGCAGTACACCAAACTAAGACTTAAGTACAATATACCAAACTAAGACTTAAGGACAGTACAACACATCAATCTGAGGCTTAAAGACAGTACAACACACAAAACTAAGGCTTAAGGACAGTACAAAATACCAAACTAAGACTTAAGGACAGTACAACACATCAATCTAGCTAAGCAGTACACAACTAAGCTTAGGCCAAACTAAGACTTAAGGACAGTACAACACATCAATCTGAGGCTTAAGGACAGTACAACACACCAAACTAAGGCTTAAGGACAGTACAACACACCAAACTAAGGCTTAAGGGCAGTACAATATACCAAACTAAGGCTTAAGTCAGTACAACACACCAAACTAAGGCTTAAGGACAGTACAATATACCAAACTAAGGCTTAAGGACAGTACAATATACCAAACTAAGACTTAAGGACAGTACAACACACCAAACTAAGGCGTAAGAGCAGTACAATATACCAAACTAAGGCGTAAGGACAGTACAATATACCAAACTAAGACTTAAGGACAGTACAATACACCAAACTAAGACTTAAGGACAGTACAATATACCAAACTAAGGCTTAAGGACAGTACAATATACCAAACTAAGGCTTAAGGACAGTACAATATACCAAACTAAGGCTTAAGGACAGTACAATATACCAAACTAAGGCTTAAGGACAGTACAATATACCAAACTAAGGCTTAAGGACAGTACAACACACCAAACTAAGGCTTAAGGACAGTACAACACACCAAACTAAGACTTAAGGACAGTACAACACACCAAACTAAGGCTTAAGGACAGTACAACACACCAAACTAAGGCTTAAGGACAGTACAACACACCAAACTAAGACTTAAGGACAGTACAATATACCAAACTAAGACTTAAGGACAGTACAACACACCAAACTAAGACTTAAGGACAGTACAATATACCAAACTAAGACTTAAGGACAGTACAATATACCAAACTAAGACTTAAGGGCAGTACAATATACCAAACTAAGACTTAAGGACAGTACAATATACCAAACTAAGACTTAAGGACAGTACAATATACCAAACTAAGACTTAAGGACAGTACAATATACCAAACTAAGACTTAAGGACAGTACAACACAACAAACTAAGGCTTAAGGACAGTACAACACACCAAACTAAGACTTAAGGACAGTACTACACTTCAATCTAAGGCTTAAGGGCAGTACAACACACCAAACTAAGACTTAAAGTCAGTACAATATACCAAACTAGACTTAAGACTTAAGGGCAGTAAGGCAGTAAACACACCAAACTAAGACTTAAGGATAGTACAATATACCAAACTAAGACTTAAGGACAGTACAATATACCAAACTAAGACTTAAGGACAGTACAAATACCAAACTAAGACTAAGGCAATAACCAAACTAAGACTTAAGGACAGTACAATATACCAAATAAGACTTAAGGGCAGTACAATATACCAAACTAACGCTTAAGGACATTACAATATACCAAACTAAGGCTTAATGACATTATAACACATCAATCTAAGACTTAAGGACAGTACAATATACCAAACTAAGACTTAAGGGCAGTACAATATACCAAACTAAGACTTAAGGACAGTACAATATACCAAACTAAGACTTAAGGACAGTACAACACACCAAACTAAGGCTTAAGGACAGTACAATATACCAAACTAAGGCTTAAGGACAGTACAACAACACCAAACTAAGGTTTAAGGACAGTACAACACACCATAACTAAGGCGTAAGGGCAGTACAATATACCAAACTAAGACTTAAGGACAGTACAACACACCAAACTAAGACTTAAGGACAGTACAATATACCAAACTAAGACTTAAGGACAGTACAACACACCAAACTAAGGCTTAAGGACAGTACAATATACCAAACTAAGACTTAAGGACAGTACAATACACCAAACTAAGACTTAAGGACAGTACAACACACCAAACTAAGGCTTAAGGACAGTACAATATACCAAACTAAGACTTAAGGACAGTACAAACACACCAAACTAAGCTAAGGCGTACAATATACCAAACTAAGGCTAAGGACAACAATATACCAAACTAAGGCTTAAGGACAGTACAATATACCAAACTAAGGCTTAAGGACAGTACAACACACCAAACTAAGGCTTAAGGACAGTACAACACACTAAAACTAAGGCTTTAAGGACAGTACAACACACAAAACTAAGGCTTAAGGACAGTACAATATACAGCTAAGACTTAAGGACAGACAACACACCAAACTAAGGCTTTAAGGACAGTACAATATACCAAACTAAGACTTAAGGACAGTAACAACACACCAAACTAAGGCGTAAGGGCAGTACAATATACCAAACTAAGGCGTTAAGGACAGTACAATATACCAAACTAAGGCGTAAAGGACAGTACAATATACCAAACTAAGGCTTAAGGACAGTACAATACACCAAACTAAGGCTTAAGGACAGTACAACACACCAAACTAAGGCTTAAGGACAGTACAACACATCAAACTAAGGCTTAAGGACAGTACAACACACCAAACTAAGACTTAAGGACAGTACAACACACCAAACTAAGGCTTAAGGACAGTACAACACACCAAACTAAGACTTAAGGGCAGTACAACACATCAATCTAAGGCTTAAGGGCAGTACAACACACCAAACTAAGACTTATGGTCAGTACAATATACCAAACTAAGACTTAAGGACAGTACAATATACCAAACTAAGACTTAAGGACAGTACAATATACCCAACTAAGACTTAAGGACAGTACAAACACCAAACTAAGACTTAAGGACAGTGCAATATACCAAACTAAGACTTAAGGACAGTACAATATACCAAACTAAGACTTAAGGACAGTACAACACACCAAACTAAGGCTTAAGGACAGTACAACACCACCAAACTAAGACTTAAGGCAGTACTACACTTCAATCTAAAGGCTTAAGGCAGTACAACACACCAAACTAAGACTTAAAGTCAGTAACAATATACCAAACCAAAGACTTAAGGGCAGTACAATATACCAAACTAAGACTTAAGGACAGTACAATATACCAAACTAAGACTTAAGGACAGTACAACATACCAAACTAAGACTTAAGGACAGATATACCAAACTAAGACTAAGATAAGGACAGTACAATATACCAAACTAAGACTTAAGGGCAGTACAATATACCAAACTAACGCTTAAGGACATTACAATATACCAAACTAAGGCTTAATGACATTATAACACATCAATCTAAGACTTAAGGACAGTACAATATACCAAACTAAGACTTAAGGGCAGTACAATATACCAAACTAAGACTTAAGGGCAGTACAATATACCAAACTAAGACTTAAGGACAGTACAACACACCAATCTAAGGCTTAAGGACAGCACAATATACCAAACTAAGGCTTAAGGACAGTACAACACACCAAACTAAGGTTTAAGGACAGTACAACACACCATAATAAGGCGTAAGGGCAGTACAATATACCAAACTAAGACTTAGGACAGTACAACACACCAAACTAAGACTTAAGGGCAGTACAATATACCAAACTAAGACTTAAGTCAGTACAACACACCAAACTAAGGCTTAAGGACAATAAAATACACCAAACTAAGACTTAAGGACAGTACAATATACCAAACTAAGACTTAAGGGCAGTACAACACACCAAACTAAGGCTCAAGGGCAGTACAATATACCAAACTAAGACTTAAGGACAGTACAACACACCAAACTAAGGCGTAAGGGCAGTATAACACATCAAACTAAGGCTTTAGGACAGTACAACACATCAAACTAAGACTTAAGGGCAGTACAACACACCAAACTAAGGCTCAAGGGCAGTACAATATACCAAACTAAGACTTAAGGACAGTACAACACACCAAACTAAGGCGTAAGGGCAGTATAACACATCAAACTAAGGCTTTAGGACAGTACAACACATCAAAACTAAGGCTTAAGGACAGTACAATATACCAAACTAAGGCTTAAGGACAGTACAATATACCAAACTAAGGCTTAAGGACAGTACAACACACTAAACTAAGGCTTTAGGACAGTACAACACATCAAACTAAGTCTTAAGGACAGTACAATACACCAAACTAAGACTTAAGGACAGTACAATACACCAAACTAAGACTTAAGGACAGTACAATATACCAAACTAAGACTTAAGGACAGTACAATATACCAAACTAAGACTTAAGGACAGTACAATATACCAAACTAAGACTTAAGGGCAGTACAATATACCAAACTAAGACTTAAGGACAAATATACCAAACTAAGACTTAAGGGCAGTACATTATACCAAACTAAGACTTAAGGACAGTACAACATATCAATCTAAGGCTTAAGGACATTACAATATACCAAACTAAGGCTTAAGGGCAGTACAATATACCAAACTAAGACTTAAGGACAAATATACCAAACTAAGACTTAAGGGCAGTACATTATACCAAACTAAGACTTAAGGACAGTACAACATATCAAAGGCTAAGGCTTAAGGACAGTACAATATACCAAACTAAGGCTTAAGGACAGTACAACACACCAAACTAAGGCTTAAGGACAGTAAATCACACCAAACTAAGACTTAAGGACAGTACAACACACGAAACTAAGGCTCAAGGGCAGTACAACACAACAAACTAAGACTTAAGGACAGTACAACACACTAAACCAAGACTTAAGGACATTACAATATACCAAACTAAGACTTAAGGACAGTACAACACACCAAACTAAGACTTAAGTCAGTACAACACACCAAACTAAGGCTTAAGGACAGTACAACACACCAAACAAAGACTTAAAGACAGTACAACACACCAAACTAAGACTTAAGGACTGTACAACACACCAAACTAAGGCTTAAGGACAGTACAACACATCAAACTAAGGCTTAAGGACAGTAAAACACACCAAACTAATACTTAAGGACAGTACAATATACCAAACTAAGACTTAAGGACATTACAAACACACCAAACTAAGACTTAAGGACAGTACAACACACCAAACTAAGACTGAAGGACAGTACAATATACCAAACTAAGTCTTTAAGGACAGTACAATATACCAAACTAAGTCTTAAGGACAGTACAACATATACCATACTAAGACTTAAGGACAGCACAACACATCAATCTAAGACTTAAGGACAGTACAACACACCAAACTAAGACTTAAGGACAGTACAATATACCAAACTAAGGCGTAAGGACAGTACAACAACCAAACTAAGGCTTAAGGACAGTACAATATACCAAACTAAGTCTTAAGGGACAGTACAACACACGAAACTAAGGCTCAAGGGCAGTACAACACAACAATCTAAGACTTAAGGACATTACAGTACAGATACACCAAACACCAAGGACAGTACAACACAACGAAACTAAGGCTCAAGGGCAGTACAACACAAACAAACTAAGACTAGATAAGGGCAGTACAGGACTTACAAGGTCCATTACATCGTGAAAATCGTCGGTTTTTATATCATATTTGACGCTTATACCTTGCGGTTATCAATTGAATACCAGAATGGTTTCCGATATCGCCACACATTGGCACTACATGGATTTTTTTTCAATAGGTTGAAAAATATGTCAACATATAATATTGAACACAAAATCATTAAATTAAATCAAAAAAAAGCAGTGCGAAGTAAAAATTATATGCTAATGTTTTTTGCTCCCCTGTCATTGGGGAATGGAAAAAACACCGTTCTGTTCTTAAGAACGCTTAAATCAATATAGACGGGACAGGATCGAGACAGACATTCACCCTAAAAAACAATAGCATAATTTTAGGATATCTTTAAACACACACATTCGGGAGAGCAAAATACATAATGATGGAACAGACATAATTTCAGATATTAAATATCTCAAAAAAGTTATGAACTGTTCGAGAAACACTTACCTTTTGCACGTACATGATTTTAAACTTATAGGTGAAAGTTAAACCATCTTTAGAACTTAGTTTAAGACATTGTTAGAAAAAAATGACTTGGGTATTTACCAAAATCAAGCTTACAAGGAGATTGTGACATTGTTTTGGTCGAGGACCTCCGTGTATATGAATACAACCAAACATAAGACCTTAAGTCTAGTACACACACACCAAATAATTGTGGAAGACTTAAGGACAGTACAAATTATACCAAACTAAGAAACTTCCTAGGACAGTACATATACCAAACTAAGTCTTAGCACTCAGTAAAAACATCAAAATAAGACTTTTAAGGACAGTTACAACCCACACAAAACTAAGGACTTAAGGACAGTAAATACACATATAAATAAGGTCTTAAAGGACAGTACAACACACCAAACTAATACTTATAGGACAGTACAATATACCAAACTTTATTGAGACTTAAGGACATTACACAACACTACCAAACTAAGACTTCTTAAGGACAGTAAAAACACACCAAACTAAGGCATTGTTGGACAGTACAGAATATACCAAACTAAGTCTTAAGGACAGTACTTCAATATAAATTACTAAGACCTTAAGGACAGTTCAACCACACCAATATCTAAGGCCTGAACGGACAGTACAAACACCACAAACTAGGCATGAAGGACCAGTACAATAACACCAAACTAAGACTTAAGGACAGTAAACAATACACTTAAGGACAAACTAAGGCTTAAGGACAGTACAACACACATCAAACTAAGTACTTAAGGACAGTACAATATACCAAACTAAGACTTAAGGACAGTACAAACACACCAAACTAAGACTTAAGGACAGTACAACACACCAAACTAAGGCTGAAGGACAGTACAACATATACCAAACTAAGTCTTAAGGACATGTACAATATACCAACTAAGACTTAAGGACAGTACAAACACACCCAAACTAAGGCTGAAGGACAGTACAACACACCAAACTAAGGCTTAAGGACAGTACAATAAACACCAAACTAAGACTCTTAAGGACAGTACAACACACCAAACTAAGGCTTAAGGACAGTACAACACACCAAACTAAGTCTAAAGGACAGTACAAAATACCAAACTAAGACCTTAAGGACAGTACAAACACACCAAACTAAGACTTAAGGGCAGTACAACACACCAAACTAAGACTTAAGGACAGTACAACAACACCAAACTTAGGCTGAAGGACAGTACAATATACCAAACTAAGTCTTAAGGACAGTACAAAATACCAAACTAAGACTTAAGGACAGTACAATACACACCAAACTAAGACTTAAGGACAGTACAACACACCAAACTAAGGCTGAAGGGCAGTACAACACACACCAAAACTAAGCCTTAAGGACTGTACAACACACCAAACTAAGGCTTAAGGACAGTAAAAACACACCAAACAAAGGTTTAAAAAGAAACCACGACCACTGTGTCTTATATGGAATGAAGTTACCAAAAACTAAGGACTTAAGGGCAGTACAATAACACACAAAACTAAGACCCTCTTAAAGACAGTACAGCACACCAAACTAAGACTTAAGGGACAGTACAACACACCAAACTAAGCCTTAAAGGACAGTAAAATCAATACAAATCACACAAACTAAGACTTAAGGGCAGTAACAACACACACCAAAACTAAGACTTAAGGACAGACTGAACACACCAAACTTAGGCTTGAAGGAACAGTACAAATATACCAACTAAGTCTTAAGGACAGTACAAAATACCATACTAAGACTTAAGGACAGTACAACACACCAAACTAACGACTTTAAGGGGACAGTACAACACACACCAAACTGAAAGGGCTGTTAAGGGCAGTACAACACACCAAACTAAGTCTTAAGTCAGTACAACACATCAAACTAAGACTTAAGGACAGTACAACACACCAAACTAAGGCTTAAGGACAGTAAAACACATCAAACTAAGGCTTAAGGACAGTACAACACACCAAACTAATACTTAAGGACAGTACAAACTATACCAAAACTAAGACTTAAGGACATTACAAACACACCAAACTAAGACTTAAGGACAGTACAACACACCAAACTAAGGCTGAAGGACAGTACAATATACCAAACTAAGTCTTAAGGACAGTACAATATACCATACTAAGACTTTAAGGACAGTACAACACACCAAACTAAGGCTGAAGGACAGTACAACACACCAAACTAAGGCTGAAGGACAGTACAATATACCAAACTAAGTCTTAAGGACAGTACAACACACCAAACTAAGGCTGAAGGACAGTACAATATACCAAACTAAGTCTTAAGGACAGTACACATAATATACCAAACTAAGACTTAAGGACAGTACAATATACCAAAAACTAAGGCTTAAGGACAGTACAATATACCAAACTAAGTCTTAAGGACAGTACAACAACCAAATAAGGCTTAAGGACAGTACAATATACCAAACTAAGCTAAGGACAGTACTTACCAACTAGGACAGTACAATATACCAAACTAAGACTTAAGGACAGTACATATACCAAACTAAGGCTTAAGGACAGTACAACACACAAAACTAAGACTTAAAGACAGTAAACAAACACACCAAACTAAGACTTAAGGACAGTACAACACACCAAACTAAGCCTTAAGGACAGTACAACACACCAAACTAAGACTTAAGGGCAGTACAACACACCAAACTAAGACTTAAGGACAGTACAACACACCAAACTAAGGCTTAAGGACAGTACAAACACACCAAACTAAGTCTTAAGGACAGTACAATATACCAAAACTAAGTCTTAAGGACAGTACAATACACCAAACTAAGACTTAAGGACAGTACAACACACCAAACTAAGACTTAAGGACAGTACAACACACCAAACTAAGGCTTAAGGACAGTACAAACACACCAAACTAAGGTTTAAGGACACTGTACAAACACACCAAACTAAGACTTAAGGACAGTACAAAACACCAAACTAAGGTTAAGGTTTAAAATAACACAAACATAGGTTTAAATCACGACACTGTGTCTTATATGGGCATGAAGTTATGATTTGCGTATGCACCAAAAGTAAAATAAATTAATTCATATGTATTTTTGTGTGTTAATTAGACACATATATACACAATTATTAATACATTTATTGTTCAAGTGATGGGTATCGTTTATACTCTGTCGGCAGTGGAGCATCTTTAAAGACTAAGATTGTTCCAAAAAAAAAACCTAATAAATTATAATTTGATTGGCTGGATGATGTAGACTATGAAGTCATATAAATACAGACCTCCTGTGTATGAAGTGTGTTGTGTGTATGAAGTGTGTTGTGTGTATGAAGTGTGTTGTGTGTATGAAGTGTGTTGTGTGTATGAAGTGTGTTGTGTGTATATGAAGTGTGTTGTGTGTATGAAGAGTGTTGTGTGTATGAAGTGTGTTGTGTATATGAAGTGTGTTGTGTGTGTTG
The DNA here is from genome assembly GCF_041381155.1 of Argopecten irradians. NCBI lineage: Eukaryota > Metazoa > Mollusca > Bivalvia > Pectinida > Pectinidae > Argopecten > Argopecten irradians. Next base: position 2,442,262 of record NC_091138.1, on the reverse strand, counting down.
TGTGTATGAAGTGTGTTGTGTGTATGAAGTGTGTTGTGTGTATGAAGTGTGTTGTGTGTATGGAAGTGTGTTGTGTGTGTTGTGTGTATGAATGTGTGTGTGATGAAGTGTGTTGTGTGTATGAAGTGTGTTGTGTGTATGAAGTGTGTTGTGTGTATGAAGTGTGTTGTGTGTATGAAGTGTGTTGTGTGTATGAAGTGTGTTGTGTGTATGAAGTGTGTTGTGTGTATGTGTGTTGTTATGAAGTGTGTTGTGTGTATGAAGTGTGTTGTGTGTATGAAGTGTGTTGTGTGTATGAAGTGTGTTGTGTGTATGAAGTGTGTTGTGTGTATGAAGTGTGTTGTGTGTATGAAGTGTGTTGTGTGTATGAAGTGTGTTGTGTGTATGAAGTGTGTTGTGTGTATGAAGTGTGTTGTGTGTATGAAGTGTGTTGTGTGTATGAAGTGTGTTGTTGTGTATGAAGTGTGTTGTGTGTATGAAGTGTGTTGTGTGTATGAAGTGTGTTGTGTGTGAAGTGTGTTGTGTGTATGAAGTGTGTTGTGTGTATGAAGTGTGTGTTGTGTGTATGAAGTGTGTTGTGTGTATGAAGTGTGTTGTGTGTATGAAGTGTGTTGTGTGTATGAAGTGTGTTGTGTGTATGAAGTGTGTTGTGTGTATGAAGTGTGTTGTGTGTATGAAGTGTGTTGTGTGTATGAAGTGTGTTGTGTGTATGAAGTGTGTTGTGTGTATGAAGTGTGTTGTGTGTATGAAGTGTGTTGTGTGTATGAAGTGTGTTGTGTGTATGAAGTGTGTTGTGTGTATGATGTGTGTTGTGTGTATGAAGTGTGTTGTGTGTATGAAGTGTGTTGTGTGTATGAAGTGTGTTGTGTGTATGAAGTGTGTTGTGTGTATGAAGTGTGTTGTGTGTATGAAGTGTGTTTGTGTGTGTTGTGTGTGTATGAAGTGTGTTGTGTGTATGATGTGTGTGTGTGTATGAAGTGTGTTGTGTGTATGAAGTGAAGTGTGTTGTGTGTATGAAGTGTGTTGTGTGTTTGAAGTGTGTTGTGTGTATGAAGTGTGTTGTGTGTATGAAGTGTGTTGTGTGTATGAAGTGTGTTGTGTGTATGAAGTGTGTTGTGTGTATGAAGTGTGTGGTGTGTATGAAGTGTGTTGTGTGTATGTAGTGTGTTGTGTGTATGAAGTGTGTTGTGTGTGTATGAAGTGTGTTGTGTGTGTATGAAGTGTGTTGTGAATGTGTTGTGTGTATGAAGTGTGTGTGTGTGTATGAAGTGTGTTGTGTGTATGAAGTGTGTTGTGTATGGTGTGTGTTGTGTGTGTGTTGTGTGTATGAAGTGTGTTGTGTGTATGAAGTGTGTTGTGTGTATGAAGTGTGTTGTGTGTATGAAGTGTGTTGTGTGTATGAAGTGTGTTGTGTGTATGAAGTGTGTTGTGTGTATGAAGTGTGTTGTGTGTATGAAGTGTGTTGTGTGTATGAAGTGTGTTGTGTGTATGAAGTGTGTTGTGTGTGTTGTGTGTATGAAGTGTGTTGCGTGTATGAAGTGTGTTGTGTGTATGAAGTGTGTTGTGTGTATGAAGTGTGTTGTGTGTATGAAGTGTGTTGTGTGTATGAAGTTTGTTTTGTGTATGAAGTGTGTTGTGTGTATGAAGTGTGTGTGTGTTGTGTGTATGAAGTGTGTTGTGTGTATGAAGTGTGTTGTGTGTATGAAGTGTGTGTGTGTGTGTATGAAGTGTGTTGTGTGTATGAAGTGTGTTGTGTGTATGAAGTGTGTTGTGTGTATGAAGTGTGTTGTGTGTATGAAGTGTGTTGTGTGTATGAAGTGTGTTGTGTGTATGAAGTGTGTTGTGTGTATGAAGTGTGTTGTGTGTATGAAGTGTGTTGTGTGTGTTGTGTGTATGAAGTGTGTTGTGTGTATGAAGTGTGTTGTGTGTATGAAGTGTGTTGTGTGTATGAAGTGTGTTGTGTGTGTTGTGTGTATGAAGTGTGTTGTGTGTGTTGTGTGTATGAAGTGTGTTGTGTGTATGAAGTGTGTTGTGTGTATGTGTGTGTATGTGTTGTGTGTATGAAGTGTGTTGTGTGTATGAAGTGTGTGTGTGTGTGTTGTGTGTATGAAGTGTGTTGTGTGTATGAAGTGTGTTGTGTGTATGAAGTGTGTTGTGTGTATGAAGTGTGTTGTGTGTATGAAGTGTGTTGTGTGATGAGTGTGTTGTGTGTTGTGTGTGTGTTGTGTGTATGAAGTGTGTGTTGTGTGTATGAAGTGTGTTGGTGATGAAGTGTGTTGTGTGTATGAAGTGTGTTGTGTGTGGTATGAAGTGTGTTGTGTGTATGAAGTGTGTTGTGTGTATGAAGTGTGTTGTGTGTATGAAGTGTGTTGTGTGTATGAGTGTTGTTGTTGTGTGTATGAGTGTGTTGTGTGTATGAAGTGTGTTGTGTGTATGAAGTGTGTTGTGTGTATGAAGTGTATTGTGTGTGTTGTGTGTATGAAGTGTGTTGTGTGTATGAAGTGTGTTGTGTGTATGAAGTGTGTTGTGTGTATGAAGTGTGTTGTGTGTATTGAAGTGTTGTGTGTATTGTGTGTGTTGTGTGTATGAAGTGTGTTGTGTGTGTTGTGTGTATGAAGTGTGTTGTGTGTATGAAGTGTGTTGTGTGTATGAAGTGTGTTGTGTGTATGAAGTGTGTTGTGTGTATGAAGTGTGTTGTGTGTATGAAGTGTGTTGTGTGTATGAAGTGTGTTGTGTGTATGAAGTGTGTTGTGTGTATGAAGTGTGTTGTGTGTATGAAGTGTGTTGTGTGTATGAAGTGTGTTGTGTGTATGAAGTGTGTTGTGTGTATGAAGTGTGTTGTGTGTATGAAGTGTGTTGTGTGTATGAAGTGTGTTGTGTGTATGAAGTGTGTTGTGTGTATGAAGTGTGTTGTGTGTATGAAGTGTGTTGTGTGTATGAAGTGTGTTGTGTGTATGAAGTGTGTTGTGTGTGTTGTGTGTATGAAGTGTGTTGTGTGTATGAAGTGTGTTGTGTGTATGAAGTGTGTTGTGTGTATGAAGTGTGTTGTGTGTATGAAGTGTGTTGTGTGTATGAAGTGTGTTGTGTGTATGAAGTGTGTTGTGTGTATGAAGTGTGTTGTGTGTGTTGTGTGTATGAAGTGTGTTGTGTGTATGAAGTGTGTTGTGTGTGTTGTGTGTATGAAGTGTGTTGTGTGTATGAAGTGTGTTGTGTGTATGAAGTGTGTTGTGTGTATGAAGTGTGTTGTGTGTATGAAGTGTGTTGTGGTGTATGTGTGTTGTGTGTATGAGTGTGTTGTGTGTATGTGTGTGTAGGTTGTTGTGTGTATGAAGTTGTGTTGTGTGTATGAAGTGTGTTGTGTGTATGAAGTGTGTTGTGTGTATGAAGTGTGTTGTGTGTATGAAGTGTGTTGTGTGTATGAAGTGTGTTGTGTGTGTATGAAGTGTGTTGTGTGTATGAAGTGTGTTGTGTGTATGAAGTGTGTTGTGTGTATGAAGTGTGTTGTGTGGTATGAAGTGTGTTGTGTGTATGAAGTGTGTTGTGTGTATGAAGTGTGTTGTGTATGAAGTGTGTATGAAGTGTGTTGTGTGTGTTGTGTGTATGAAGAGTGTTGTGTGTATGAAGTGTGTTGTGTGTATGAAGTGTATTGTGTGTGTTGTGTGTATGAAGTGTGTTGTGTGTATGAAGTGTGTTGTGTGTATGAAGTGTGTTGTGTGTATGAAGTGTGTTGTGTGTATGAAGTGTGTTGTGTGTATGAAGTGTGTTGTGTGTATGAAGTGTGTTGTGTGTATGAAGTGTGTTGTGTTGTGTGTATGAAGTGTGTTGTGTGTATGAAGTGTGTTGTGTGTATGAAGTGTGTTGTGTGTATGAAGTGTGTTGTGTGTATGAAGTTTGTTTTGTGTATGAAGTGTGTTGTGTTGTGTGTATGAAGTGTGTTGTGTGTATGAAGTGTGTTGTGTGTATGAAGTGTGTTGTGTGTATGAAGTGTGTGAAGTGTGTTGTGTGTGTTGTGTGTATGAAGTGTGTTGTGGGTATGAAGTGTGTTGTGTGTATGAAGTGTGTTGTGTGTATGAAGTGTGTTGTGTGTATGAAGTGTGTTGTGTGTATGAAGTGTGTTGTGTGTATGAAGTGTGTTGTGTGTATGAAGTGTGTTGTGTGTATGAAGTGTGTTGTGTGTATGAAGTGTGTTGTGTATATGAAGTGTGTTGTGTGTATAAAGTGTGTTGTGTGGACTGTACGTGGTGTATGTTCGTGTTGTGACACTTTGTAGTAGTGTAACTTTTGCCCTTTTTATAGTGCTATCTAACTGAAGCATGCCGTAACACACCCCACCCTTCACATTATACTGACAACGAGCGAACCAGTCGTCCCACTCTCATTATACTAAACGCTAAGCAGGAGTAGAAACACTTTAATAAACTACGGTATATCTCGGCCAGGGGATATAACCCTCCTCACACGACCGTTAAACTCAAGGCTAAAATGAGGCAGTGTCAAGGGAGATGTTAGGAAAAAATAAAGTTAAGCAGGAGGATGCGAAAAAATATCCCAAATTTAGTCGCCTTTTAATATAAAGCTATAATTATACATTATATCATCGTATCCAAAACAAAGACATCTCATTTCATTTGCGTCATGTTTTTTGATAAAATTAAGTATAGACAAAATGTGGAAATAGTTTGTTCTTTATACAGAAATGAATATACGAGCGATGTGTACAAAGGGAGATAACTCATACTCCAAAGTAACCAAGATAACATTTTCTCCATATATTTCTACATTCATATACAAAAGAGAACTAGAATGTAAATTTGTAATAGATACCCGTGAGCCTATTACTTTAATTAAGTATTCCTTTTCAGTTTGATCTAGTGGTGATGTGCTTGTTCGTGTATTTTTGTGAATTATAAAAAAAAACCAACGCAAATCATTGGAAAAGTTCTATTTTGTTTTAATAATATAACTACATCATTTAAAGGATACTTTTTAACATATATTATTCTGATAATATTAATTAAAAAATTGTCAACATATATAAATCATATATGAAAAAGTATAGATTTGGATTTGTCAAAATCTGAATCGTGTAAAAGTGCCTGTGGAGAAGGCGATTTGATCAAGCATCGTCCCATAATTCATTTTCAAAATAACCGAATCTGAATAAATAATCAAGTGGATAAGTCAATTATCATGACCATTAAATTGTATATGTATGCAGTACAAACCTGTTTGAGGTTGACACAGTCGGCTAAAAACATACATGTGAAACATGAAAAACACATTAAGGTTTTATGGAATATGATAATTTAATTTTCATGTTTACGAAGGCAAGATATGATGGTGTTGTATTACATGTTACAAAGGTTTTAATAATCAAAGTAAATGAAAGTAAAAAAAAATATTGTTGCGTTTGTATTACTATATCAAACATTTGGCGTGGGCGATAGTGCAACATCTTTTTTTCTCGTTGAACTATCAAAACTTAGTAAAAGTCAGGTTTTTATTAATATTTACAATCACATATGATATCTTTTAAACATATGTTTTTTCAATGATTGATTGTAAATAAAATGTCCAAGACATTTGTTTTTATTCTCTTTTGGAAATATTGTTCACATAATTGTAATCGTCTTAAATTAATAGTTTCTGATTCAGAATTACATTTATGACAAACCTAATTACATAAAAAATATATAAATTTAAAACATTTTTAAAAAGGCTCAATATAAAAAGTAGTTAGATATATTTTTATAAAACCTAAATTATGCTAATAAAATAGCAAGAACACTTACTTTTATTATATTCAATTACAATGATATTGAACAATATATTAGACACACTGACAGAGGGTGACTTGTTCGAGGCAGTATGTCGTGGTATTATCTCATGAACACAATAA